>NC_045148.1:19276803-19579883 GCF_008831285.2 Nymphaea colorata
AATGCGCTCATACAACATTTGAATATCAAACTTTGAAGTTTGATCCATTGACACAGTCAAATAAATGGAAAGAAGATTTTACATCCATGTCACCTAATTTATGAATAATAAAGAGAAAAGGTTTGACGCTTTCTGTGTTGAAGATGCAGATTGACAAGATCTCCGGGATTGCTGCGAAGTATGTGGGGAAGCCAATGATGTCTTACCCGCCACTGCTACCACCATCCATGTCTCGCTCTTCTTTAGACCTAGCTGTCGGAAACTTTGGGATTCAAGGAGGCATGGGGGAGAGATGTTTGGAGGTGGGGACTTGATGAACAAGCCTGTAGCAGGACAACTTGAGATAGAGAAGCCCATGGTTATAGAACTAGCTGTTGCAGCAATGGAGGAGCTCATCAGAATGGCGCAGCTGGGGGAACCGTTATGGATTCCAGGCGGCGTCGACAGCCAGACCGAAATGCTCTGTGAAGATGAATACCTTAGAGCCTTTCCTCGAGGCATCGGGCCCAGGCCGCTCGGTTTGAAGTCTGAAGCTTCTCGAGAAACAGCGGTTGTGATCATGAATCCCACCAACTTGGTGGAGATCCTTATGGATGTGGTAAGAACTTAAGCAAATCTTTCATATAGGAGATGTAACTACAATCTTCGAATGGATGGCTTGATAAAAGTTGCTTATAGGTCGTGGAACGAAATTTAGATTTTATGGTACTAATTACCTTGATAGCAAAGAAACGTTGAGTGACCTCCCATTACACCCTGAAGGTGATATTCACCCAGTAAGGGGTGATGATTTAAAGTTTATATTTAGGCCTGCCTTTGTGGCTTCCCATCATTTCTCTTTTTAGATCTCATGTTTACGCTCTCAATTGCTCACAGAATCAATGGTCGAGCATGTTCTTTCACATAATCTCAAGAGCACTTACACTGGAGATTCTGTCGACTGGGGTAGCAGGAAACTGGAATGGAGCGTTACAAGTGGTATCTCTCTCTCTCTCTCTCTCTCTCTCTCAGATTTCACGCTTTACAAACTACCAACATCAATATTGTTATCTAAAAACTTGTAACTTTTTCTTTCAAGAGATCAAAACAAGTGAAAGACAGTTGTCGTGTAGTTTTGGTTTTGACTTCACGAAGAAATGAAGTATGACAGCATAGCTGATGGATGAACTTTATTTCTTACAGATGTCAGCTGAGTTCCAAATGCCGACTCCGCTGGTGCCTACCAGAGAAAGCTATTTTGTTAGATACTGCAAGCACCTTCCAGATGGAAGCTGGGCTGTCGTTGACGTCTCACTGGACAGTATTCGCCCGACTGCTCAGCCGGTGTTGAGATGTAGAAGACGACCATCCGGATGCCTTATTCAAGAAATGCCTAACGGATATTCTAAGGTGATCATAATAGGGTTTCAAAACGAAATATTTCCCCATTTTTTCCGCATTTCTATTGGTATTAAGAAAAGCAGTTTGGTTCAAACTTTACATCGTGCATGGCCATGCACGCCTACTTTCTCTTCTTTCGGTACTAAGATACATCACTATCAATGCGTTTGTCATTTCAAAAAATCGAACATTAGATCGTGGACAAAAACCAGATTGTTTAAATGTAATGTTTAAAGTTTTTTTTTTTGCAATATAACTGTATATCGACATTTTAAAGCAAAAATGAATGGCTCCAATAAAATTAACATTTTGATAACAGAAAAATGCACATTTTTCATAAAAACAGCCTGAATCAAAACATGTTTTATATCAAAATAGTTTTACAAATATATTAGGATGTTTATATTTTATTTAAAATAATTTTTCAGCAAAAACTTAAAGGGTCTGGTTTCGTACTCAACCTCACAGTCTTGTTTCTACAATTCTCTCTCTCTCTCTCTCTCTCTATGTGTGTGTGTATATATATATATATATATATATATATATATATATGCACACACACAAGATCACATAGGGTTTTTTCTCTCTCCAAGATGAACATAAGATGAAGGAGGAACTGATAAGTTGCACTGGTATGTTTCAGGGAACTAAATTCATTAAAATGTTTGCAAACTCAGGGAGAGGGAGAGAGAGAGCCGACAAAATGAGAATTGATTAACAAAATGGGAATTGATTAACAAAATTGAGTGACGAGAAGTCACAAGAAACACAAAAAGTCAGCAAAATAGAAGAGAGAGAGGGAGAGAGAGAGAGAGAGAGAAGGAGAGAAAGAGAGAGAGAGAGAGGGCATGTATATTCTACAAGTAAGCACATCGTATCATTTTCTAGTTGGTGTCCGTCAAGGCATGCATGTATTCAAATGTACGCACATCTTGAAGAGTAGATTTACGCAGCTCTACATAAATGCACTGCGGATTATCTGCACCTGCATGCATTGTCGACTGGCACTTCCACCGACACATACTGGACGGCATATCATGTTCGCTTGCATCTCTCCCTTCCTCTCTCTCTCTTCTATGAATGACAGAGAACGTGATTTTTCTACTATTTCTGGTGAATGAGTCTCAATTTCTGATCGTCAAGAAGCGTCTCTGCTGTTACTGTTTTTCGTTGCAGGTTACGTGGGTCGAACACGTCGAGGTCGATGATAGAGCTGTTCACAGCATATACCGGTCGCTGGTCAACTCTGGCCTGGCTTTTGGTGCAAAGAGATGGGTCGCTACCCTTGACAGACAATGTGAGAGACTCGCCAGTTCCATGGCGAGCAACATTTCCCCAAGAGATGTCGGTGGTAAGCTAATTAGCCAGTGAATACATAGAAACCGCAAGCTTAAAATTTTTCTGCAGTGCACTATAAACAGCCTCTTGAGATCGAAAAGCGTTCAAAGAAGATCTGTAGATGTACTCATCTTGGTATATATTCTGTGTTTCAGTGATAACCAGTCCAGAAGGGAGGAGGAGCATGCTGAAGTTGGCTGAGAGGATGGTTGTAAGTTTCTGTGCTGGTGTGAGCGCTTCCACGGCACATACTTGGACGACTCTGTCTGGGAGCGGGGCTGAGGATGTGAGGGTGATGACTAGAAAGAGTATAGGTGATCCTGGAAGACCACCAGGCATTGTTCTCAGCGCTGCTACTTCCTTTTGGCTACCTGTCTCTCCAAAGAGAGTTTTTGACTTCCTGAGGGATGAGAATTCAAGAAATGAGGTTCGCTCTCTATTTCTCTCTCAAGACAATATGTTATTTCCAGATCTTGTCACAGTAAAATATTGCATCTTGTCCAGCGTTTTCCAATTTTACTTTAAGTATGTAGCTTTTTAGTTTGTTTTGACACATGGATGTGCCAAATTCTAGAACAGATAGAAGTACAGATATCCATGTTTGCTGAGAGATATTAGTCTTTCTAATTGTGTTTCAGATATTAGTCTTGCTAATTGTGTTTCCCTTTTTCTGCTCTGCAAACAGTGGGATATTCTTTCAAATGGTGGAGTAGTGCAAGAAATGGCGCACATCGCCAATGGCCACGATCCGGGCAATGCCGTCTCTCTTTTGCGGGTAAATGTAAGTCTAACCCCATCACAGCACATTCAGAGTTTAGGTAGTGTCATGCACATGGAGCTGCCATGTCGCATGTTGGTAGTACATTTTTGACATGCAATGTGCGAGGCTAGATCATGCATACATTTGCATATTTAGCATCTGGGTTAAAGAAGCAATGGAAAATTTCTCTCGCTTATTTATGATGGATTGTCCACAGAAGTACTAAGACATCAAGTCGGATCAATTTCAATGCATGATAATTAATAATTAATATGATATCCAACCTACGATAGTTCAGTTCTCCTTGTTCATTATCGAGAAAGCAACTATACATGTGGGAGGGCGTATGTTTATCTGTTTTTCCTTGCGTTTAATGAGGAGGGAGCTACAATTTACTGCCTATATTCTTTGACAATCTGAGCAACTGGGCTACACCCACAGACAAGTGATTAAGTCATTAAACCAGAAAGTAATATGACAAAGTATATATATAGTTAGCATATTTAATACATTTGTGGACCTGTGGTATTCTCATGATTGGTCTTTGAATGTAAATGAAGAAGGTTTTCTCTTCACAAGTATATTCATCATCTCAAGGTTCATACAGTCATTCTTCTAAAGAGGAAACAGTTGTGCACAAGGACACGATCCACGATCATGACATACGCTGGAATTTCTTTCTCACCTGTTTACTTTCGGTGCGTGGCTTACAGAGTTCGAATTCAAACCAAAGCAACATGCTTATACTGCAAGAGAGCTGCACGGATTCGTCAGGGTCTTATGTGATCTATGCACCGGTGGACATTGTGGCCATGAATGCCGTGCTAACAGGCGGGGATCCAGAATGTGTGGCCCTTCTCCCCTCTGGGTTCGCCATTTTGCATGACGGACCTACCACCGCTAACGGAGAGGAAATGGGGCCGACAGGCGGAGGCAGCAGCGGCAGCAATGGTGGTAGTGGTGGTTCTCTTTTGACTGTGGCGTTCCAGATCTTGGTTGATTCTGCTCCAACTGCAAAACTCTCTCTAGGATCAGTGGCTACTGTTAACAATCTCATCGCATGCACAGTGGATAGGATTAAGGCCGCCGTTACGTGTGAGAATGCATGAACTCATCCTGTACATGAGTTCATGCATGAAGATTTATGGTTTTTGGTGCTCATATACATAATTGCAGGTAAAAATCAATACTTTCTATTTTTTCTTTTTCTGCCAATTAAGTTTGACGGATAAGCACGAAAAATTATGCACATATAGTAAGTTGGTGCTCTCTTTGTTGTTCTGGGAAATGGTATCGCTGCTTTTGAAATGAATAAATCATGGAAACGGTACTTAACTGAGTCAGTATCAGCATTTATTTTATCATCTTAGTCGCTAACAGGAGTCAGCCAGATCGCGATACTAGACAAAAACATCTTTGCTCCGCGAGAAATTTTCATGGAAAAAAGTTCAGGAATTTGAAACATATACATGTACCATATCTGTATCTACTAATGCATGCGTGTATATAGTATGTGTTCTATATTTGATCTGTTTGCCAAAGTTTTATTTTGTCATCCTTCTTGCATATATATCGAGAGAAGTTTGGCCCTTTGCCTTATCGTTCACGCAATAAGAGAAAAAAAGGTTGATGGGTACCATTGAAAAAGACCATTTTGGTTCATCTGCAATAATAGTTGTTTACGACTTTCTGTTTTTGGGACTCTCTTGACGTGAATCTATCTGTAATTCACCTTTTTCTTCGTTTCAAACACGCGTATGCTTCTACAGGTAGAGTGGTGGACGAGCCAATGAGGCAAGTAAGTAAGACGTCGGCTTAGAGAAGGAAACCTCACTTTCTCCTTTACATTTTCCCTTTTCTAGTTCCTTTTCGGTTCTCGTTTCTTGCAGTAGCAGTAGATTAGCGTTGAAAAACAAAAGAGATATCGCTCGTTTCATTGAATTTCGTTTTTGAAACTTGCGCCTCTTTCTTTCTTGCATGTTCTTTTCATCTTCCTTTGGTTATTGACTCTCTTTGATTTGCCTTTGCAGTAGCGGCCGGCAGAAAATCGCTTCGAGTCAAAGGAAAGAAAAAGAAACAAGGAAAAGAAAAAAAAAGAAGATGAAATCAAGGAGATGTAGTTAGGAAGTCAAGAACGCACCTTGGATGCGCCTTGCCACGTGGTGTTGGGCCCGGAAAAGAATGCACATGCACCACCATGCAAGGGTATTGGTTCGGGTATTGACTTTCGCTTCCAAAGTAGTGTACCTTTTCCCTTCTTTCAACGTCTCTAAAGCATTGTCTCTCTCTCTTTTTTTTTTAGTGGGACCATATGTCTGACATGTGGGGCCAAAGGCAGGGGCCCTTTTGTTTTTATGGAGAACTAGGGTTTAGGGATATATGCGTCATTTCCTGTTTCCTTCTCTCTCTAGATCTCTCTTTTCTTTCTCTCACTCTTCATATTTGTTTGGTGTGTAACAACTGTTGTGATGAAGGAAGCGATAGTTTTTTACGTCGTTAATTTGGAGGAAGCAATGTTGTGGAGTTGGTTTAGTCTGGTTCGAACTCATGACTTGTCTTTAGTGTTTCTTGATCATTTATCAGAAGTGGGAATCTAGAAAATGGAATTGAAATTGCTTCTTCATCCATGGGGATAATGTTTTTTCTTCTTTTCTTCTTCCATGACTGCGGCTTGTTCCCTCTTTGAGAAGGTTATGGTTTGGAATCCCCTTCGAAGGCCTTGCTAATTGCTTTCTTCTCTCTCGCCGGACTTCGTTGGGTCCTTTCTTCTTCTCCCTGTTCTTATACTTCATCCTCGAACCAAATTATGAGCACGAGATTGAGACCCTTCGGTACAAATTGTTCGCATCAAATATGGAACTTGACCGAGTCTATCGCTGACTTGACTCAAGTCACTTGGTTATTCACGTCAATGCTATATAATTGTTTTTGGTATGCATTGACTAGAGCTGAATGGGAAGAAAGGAGGTAAAAACTCTTATATATCCATGTCCTGATGCGACAAACAACGACAACGACAGTGGAAAACTATTACAAGCGATCCGTCATCTGCAAACGAAAGACAATCATAAATTTCCTGATCATATGCGTTGCCAACCTTGGCTAATCATCATTTTGATGAAGCTAGATATCCTCCATGAACTGACCTGCATCCATATGTATTCTACCGCTTTGAATGACGCATAATAAGATTGGAACGTCGTCTCATTCGTGTCACCTTTCATGGTAAACTGCCGCTTGTTGGGTAATTGGAAGTATATGTCTTTTTGACTGCTGATCAGTGCTCACCAACAACAGAAACAAGGGAGGGCAAGAGTTACTTGGAAGAGGCCGAAGCCTGCCCATTCTCTTTGCCCCAATGTTTAGGACTGTTTTGCAACCTGGGAAGCATGACACTCATCAACTAGAGTGCAACTTATTTACAGTTTACAATTCCGGAAAGTAACACCTATAAAAATTAAACAGATGATGATCGGACTTTCACTTCCCCACGAGACCAACTATTCTACGCCCCATTAAGCAAATTAAAAAGCAATGGCTTTGGAAGGTGCGTACATGAGTGATGTAGTCTTACAAGAAGTTACCAATGATTCATAATGGGACCTATAATCAAACACGTTAGTGGAAGGTCGCAGCAAGATGATTATGAGCATGCTTGAAGTTAGGATGGTGCTTCATATCTCGAACTCTCTCTATTGGTGAGAATTGACAAGTTAAGATGAATAGGGGAATTTGTTTACATGGTTCGGATCCAACACACCACATGCATGAAAAATCGGATTGTGTTCGAATATGATCTAGAAAGAATATGACCTCAAGACAACGTCTGATCGTGTACATAACTTACTTAGGAAGGGTACCTAGACATTGAACAAAATTACAAGCTCTCTCTCTCTCTCTCTCTCTCTCTCTATATATATATATATATATATATATATATATATATATATATATACTTTTCTTAAGAGAGTTGACTGACTTCTTCTAGCTAGCACTATGTCAAAAAGATTCTGAGGGTGGCTATTGGACATCAAACTTCAAGATAAGCATCGCCCAAAGCACTAGTTAGTCACAGTCACAAGTCACAAGAAAGGGAATTTCTGTTCAACGTCTTCAGCTGCATAGAAAGAGGAAAAGTTTACTTCCGCCTTCTCACCTCAAATCTCACCTCAAAGCATGGAAAGCAGTCCATCACCTTGGAAGGATAGAGGGAAGAAGGGAGACTTCGGCCTTCATTCCAGTGGTGAAATTTCCTCCCCCTCACCAAACATAAAACATTTGCATAAACTGGCTGGGAAGTCGAAGATCACACTAAGGTCTTTTCTTTTCCCAGAATCCCAAAGGGTTTAGAACTGGTCACTTATGAGGCCTTGATAAGTACTCCAACACTGAAACCTTTCACTCCGCTTGTATGATGGGGCCGTGGTAAACATTACAAATGTTACATAATAGTAATGATATGGAATATTAATTTTTCACAGCTCAATATTTTTATAATCACACAAAGGGTTGGCTCTCATAGATCTCGGAATTTCAACCGACTCTGGGACAAATTAAGGACGCTGGCTCTTTTACTCTCAAGGTTATGCAGTGGCGAAGAGATTAGGTTGTGCAGGGGCAGAACTAGGATTTTTTTTAGGGACGGGCCAAACCATTTGTGGGTCGGGTTAAGAGGAGCGACGGGTCAGACCAAACTAAAAAAATTTAATTTATGTAATTTTTTACATATAATTTTTTTTTTTAAGCTCACCCGGACCATGGCCCGGGCGCCCCCCTCCCTCCGCCCCTGGTTGCGTGCACGCAGCAAATATACATCAAAAGGAGATGATGACATTTTCAAATTTTTTTAAAAGGAGTAGACATTTTACACATTTTTACGATCCTTTCTTACCCTTCTTACAAATTTCTTTTTATTATTTTAATGGGAGTATTTTGGTCAGTTCCATCCCTGTGCGCGTAACCAGCTTGGAGTGGCAGAGCGCAAATCTTTTTCGCTAAGTATCATTGCTTATGAATATCTTAGACATAATAAAAGGGTACTAAGCAAATAATCAAGCAGTATCAATAAACGAAATAGTAAATTGTTGGACACAGCCCAACATGAAAATAAATGAAACTTGAGACTAGTGTGTGGGTAATTACCCAAACATTTAATAAGCTATTATTAATTATTCAACGGAAAAGAAAGCAATTTATAGGTGATTCAGATTATTTCCAAAACCTGATTCCTTATTATGGAACCAAACAAGTAATGTAGGGAATGGTGACTGACTGAAAATCGTTAAATGGTATTGATATCTGCGCCTTTTGACGGACGATAATGTTCTTATTATCCTTGAAATAAAGAAAAATTTTATTTCAATCAGTCAACTCGCAACTTACATGTCGTTTGTTTTACAATTTAAATCTGATGGTTTTGCCATGGATGAGAAGCGGAACCGCAAGGTAGTGGCAATCATCGTGTATGGTCTGCAACCAAATATAAACCATCTATCATGTTCAATTCAACTAGCCAATACAGTTCTTGGATCAACTATAAGTGATGTTCCATAGTCTTCTTCTAGCTTGATTTTGGGTCTAAGTATTTTAAACAGTAGCCTGGATTATAAACCGACTTTCTTCCCTAAATCTGGACATCGATCCTTTAGATCTCCTTTGAAAATTTGTTGAAAAAGCCAAACCAGATTATGCAATAAATCAGATGATATTGCTTTCTCCAAAGGGTAATCTAAACAACAAATTTCAACCCAAATCTCTTTCGTTCCTCTTGGCTATAGCGACCTCGATTGATTTTTCATAGCTTCTTAATAGAAGAGTATTTTATATTTCAAGGTCTGGTCGCTCATGGCTTTGATGAAGTCCCGGTAGTAGATTTGTTGAAGCATTCTCGCCAGCGACTAAACCAGCTACCATCAAAACTGAGTTAGCCATTAGTTTATAACTCGCAGATGCGTCAACTCAACCTATGGAATGTGGTCTCTTGTTTAGGGTCTTTACGCTAGCACTGTTGTGTCTTCCATTTCTTTTGGTGTCGGAATACATATGGTAGTTTCTTGCTACTCTTATCGATGACATTATGCTTACAAGTAGTAAATCCAAGTTTCAAATGAGTTAAATTCTTCGCTTTATTGAAGCCTTTGCTAGTAACGGCTCGGTTCATGAGCATTGAAGTGCGTTTAACTAGCTCATACAGGGTTCTTCCTCAACCGGCATTGTTGTGCATGCAAACTATTGAAAAGGCTCGAAATGCTTACTGCCAAGGCTGTCTCTACAACAATGGCTGCCAAATATTGCCTATAAGCTAAAGATGCAGACCTTTTAATTTATCGAAACTTGGACGGTGGCCTGCAATACCTCACAATGTCTAAGCCTGATTTGTCTTACAGTGTCAAATTTGTGAGCCAGTTCATTCAATCTCACACGCATTTTCAGATGCTCAAATGCATAGCTTGGTGTTCATGTCAGTTTACTTATCTGATCGATCATTCACCTGTCAATCGGATTGGGCCCTTCATGATTGGACAAGAAGTGTTCTTACATGCCCTTCAACTGCTGGATATGTACCTTCTTGTTCTTGGTGGCGCAATTATATCCTGTGGAGTGCAAAAAAGAAAAAAAAAGCCTCTTACCCATCACACGTGGTGGGCCGTATGCATTCCACATTGCCCTTTGGCAGCCACAGGGGCACGTGTTTTTATGGAGGGGCTCCACACATCGAGCTTCCTTCTTGGCCGAGCATTTTTCATGAATGATGGTGATGCTACATTTGCTTCTAGTGTTTTAGTTCTTGAAACTGAAACAAAATAAGCTAATGATCATTTTGGCAGAGTCCTGCTGTGTGCTTGGATCGACCTCGTATTTATTTATCAAATCATGTGGCCGTCCCTTCCTACATTCAGAGAAATGCAAGTAGTTTGTTTTCAGTTCTCGAAGGCGTTATGGTGGTAACGAATGGTCTCATACTCAGATGTCCAGGGTTCTAGAGCTGGTACATAGAGATAGAGCGGCTACCGGAGGCAAGAACATCTACCCTTATTTTTTTTTTGAGACGATAGGGTATTAACCTCCTCCACCTTTCTTACGGGCGAGGAGTTATTAACCTCCAACACAGGTAGGATATGATGCTTGCACATAAGAAGTACTCAAACCACCTATTGGTTTCGTACCTTACTATAACTGGTGGGTTCATCCATTTTACTACCCTTCTCGTAAGGAAAAAAAGAAGAAGAAAAGTTATAATCGTTTCATGCTTTAGGTAGCACATTTAACTCATCTCTCTTCTTTAATACAAGCAGGGCGGAAGGTGCTCGCTGCCCGGTAAAACCAGCTCCCCCTCTTCTCTAAGACCCAGCCTGCGTTCTTCTACCGGCCATGCATTGTCAAAACGCCTGGCATGGAAATGGGTGAAACGACGTAAAGTGCCCCCACCGAAGATGTACCCTCCCTCGATTTACAAGCCCGGGCGAGCTCAGAAATGGCATTTGAATTAGCTAAATACAGGTGGGGATGATCCCAGATCACATTCAGAATGAACAAAAACTCCGAACCCTCGTCTTCAATCTGATCCACTTGGGTTCAACTATGGACTCAGTAGACTTGAACTTCGAGTCTCGGCTTACTGCACCCTTTATTTTTCTCCGTAGTCCTGCATCCCGTGGGACTGAACCAAGGAGCCCTGAACATAGCCAGGTTGTCCTCAAGATACCATGTTGCTATTTGCCTGTGATTCATCCGTTGGCAACCGCAAAGCCTCTAGCCAAGCCAGGTACAACTGTAATTATACATGCTGAAAAGAAGCAGCATGCACATCTCAAGGTGGCAGGCAAAACATGTTAAGATAGTGGAATCCTCACACCTCAATCTTGAATACCTCAAAAAAATGAAATAGAGTGCTGGAACGTACGGACATTGGAATCTGAATAATTCTGAATTTTGAGCCCCGAAGGACAAACCAGCCACGAAAAGAGAGGAACGGACTTTCATTTCATATCAGTTGACAGTGCCAACAACGCAGACTCGAGAGAATTTGACAGCTTATCTCTTAACTTTGTATAGGAGTTCACAACAGAAGGCTTGTTCTCTTCAAACCTAAGCACTTCTTGGTTGCTTTCTAACTGACCTACCAAGAACTTTCTAAGACTTGCCTCTGCAACATTGATAAGACTTAAGGAAGAATGTGCAAGCATAAACTTCGAAACCAAAACTCCCGCAAGAAGATACTGATTTGCCTTTACAAGTTCTGCGATGAAATGCGGGAAGATAATCCTACTAAAAATATAGCATCTTTCTTTTATTTCTCCATTCCCACCTGCATGCTTAAGAATGTTCAGTTGATCCTCTAGATAACCACGTAAAAAATATCCAGCCAAGTAGCAGAGGTAAGAAGTCACGTTTCTGTACTGAGCATCAGACACCACAGCAGACATGATTCCTGCTGATAGAATGAGGGCCAAAAGTTCAGAATCCCCACTTGATGCTTCTCGGCTGCCTCCTTCCTTCAACTTAGCATCAACAATTGCTAAACACTCGAACCATAGTGTTTGGTAGGGAAGGAGGAGTACAAATTTCAGAGCCACAAAGCAATCAATACTGATTAGCAGTAGGCTCAAGCTTCTGGCTTCATCTTCATCCAGCAATGTGACTTTTGGATTGACCAGTGACTGATCGATACATTTCACCATCTCTGAAAATTGTGAAAGCCCTACCAGCTTTAGGAGCAGAATCCTCCAACAGGCATGGAGGGGGTGAACAGAGAAGGCATGGTCACACTTTTCTTCCTGCACCACTAAATCGTCTTGAAATGTTTCCCAACCATCATCCCACTCATCATTGTTCCAGTTGTGTCCTGTTCCATGCACATCATCATCTTTCCCGTCCTGTTCTTCAGTACGAAGCTGACCATCAAAAGAGAAAAGCCCTTCCCATTCTTTAAGAAGGCATTGAAGGGTATGCATGTGTGTCCCTGAGACGGCACTAGTAGCCAAGTAAGAAAAACAAGATACTGCAGACTGTATTGAATTGAGATCGTTTGGTGTAATTTCTATACCAGGCCAAGCAGCTGAAACCATCTCATTTGATTTGAGAGCAACCAAAGTATTTGTAAATTTCCTACACATCCCATGCTTATCTTCTCCATCATGCCCAACCGACTCACTAATCGCTGGAGATAAAGACTCTGCCCATCCTTCCCAAGGTAGAACAGTTGAGATCTCAGCAGTATGAGAGCCCTCCTTTTTCCCAGTGATGGATTGTAGAAGCTCCAACGCATACACCCGATACATGTTAGCCACTTGCACATTCTCAGAAAATGCATAAAGAACATCCCTTACCGCATATCTCACCTTCTTTATATTTCCCGAACAGTCCACCTGCTTGCTAAGTGAAGACATCAAAACTTGCAACTTTTGACTAACATCTGGAGAACTACTCATATTCGAAAGAAGAGACTCAGTCAGATTCACATAAAAGCAACATAGTTCACTGTCAGCATCATCTGCATTGCCTCCTGTATTGGTAGTCATCAGACTCTCGGTTGTAACTTCAATATATAAATCAGCAACAGCCCCAAAACCACAACCAGCAAAGACCATCGTTTTGCAGAAATCCAAAACATGAGTCTCATAAGCATCCAGCAGCCCATCTTCAACGTATAGAAAAATGGTTTCCCAGCCTTCCTTGGTTGATATTTTATTCTCAATCACCATGGCTAACAAAAATGTCAGGTATCTTGACAGACAGTCCCATTTAGAAAGAACAGGGCCCTTTTGAGGTTTCTCATGGAACATAATTTTGTGGATATCATTGGCCAATTTTATCCATAGATTTAAAAGCAAGACAAGACATTCTTGCCACGATGAATCATCTGTTGAAATAGGGGGACGCGAACAGGGCAGACTTAACATGTAGTACCTCCTAAACATGTCCAATGCATCCTTCTCCAGAATATCTTCAAAATATCTGCTACATCTTTCATAATTCTTCTCAAGTTCAAAAATTAGAACTCTAAAATCATCAGAGCTAACTCCATCCTTCACTTCCATTCCATTTTCTAGATCATTCAACAAACACAAAATAAGATGCTTATACACATCCTGCCTTGACAAGAATCCTGGTTCATCAAAATTGCAAACCAGCACATCAACCATCTGTGCCAAAGCTTCCACAGTAGATTCATCAATGTGACTACAAACTTCATTATGCAACTGCCCAACATTCAAACCATCCAATCCAGCAATATTTTTGAAGTTAAGGTCATTGATGAAGGACACTCTCTTGCATTGTTCCTTTAAAGCATTGTAGAATTCACAAAAGTTTGAAACATGTAAGTTTCCACCATGAATTCCAAGAGATGGTGAGTCCACTTCTCCTAACTGCGAGTAGCAATCAGATAGAATACCGTACAAGTAGGAAAGCCGTTGTTTCTTATGGCCATCAATCTCAGAATAAACATTTGAAGAAATCATGTGGACAACTTTTGATGGACATGCTAACAAATCTTTCTTGTAAGGTGAAATCTCAGCCTCAATGTCGTCCTCCGTCCATATTTCAGATACAAGGGAAGAGCTCAGATAATGGAGAAGCACCTGCAGCAAATGCACTTAAAAAAATGAAGCACAGTGGGACTCATGCTTTCCGTGTACATAAAGACACTCACATGGGTTCATGCATGTATGTGCAGATGCAGACAGATGCAGACAGAAGGACAAGTATACCTGATGCTTTGTAAAATGAAGTAATTTTTACTATTTTAGGGAATCTTTTACCATGGTGTTATAGGCGTCCCATTGCAACAGATCACATTCCATTAAGGTGGTTTCACTTCTGAAACACCTCATTAGTGCCAAGGAAGTTTAAAATTTCCTTCAAGCTCACCATGTTCCTATCATTTCACGCTGATTTCAGCAAGTCCCAGAAAGAATGAGGGAAGAAACTTTGAGCTGGCAAGTATTAACCAAGAATTTTTCATCTTCTGACCTTTTTCTTATGGAATTTTTGAATCATATCACGGGATATGTGAGTTTCTCCTCTTTCCTTCATGTCAACAATTTGTGATGAGGCCTAGAGCAGGGTGACTTCCTCCCCACTTGGATGAACAAACATGGCTATACTTTCTTATGATTACAGAATACTTAATTCATGGAAATAATTCCTTCATTAAAAAAATGACAGGAAACCACACACCTATCCACCAGATCTTGTCTGGACGCTTGCACTGTTTAATGATGGTTCAAAAAAATCCTAAAGATGCGAATCACAATTGTTCTTTTAGTGCATGGATAAACCATTGAGATCTGACCTCACTGTGGATGACCCTCCAATACATTCTCCCATTTAATCTGACTAACAAACACTTACTAACAAGCTTTGAAGTAAACACCGAAGTATAATTGGGTCACAGCAGTCAGAGTCAATTGTTAATTGTTAATTTCTGAACCCATGTTTTTTGCCACCTGCACAATAAATGGAGAGAGCAAGAGAGAGAGAGAGAGAGAGAGCGAGAGAGAGAGAGTACCTCAAACTGACTTATTCCATAAGCATCTGCAAGTTTTAAAGCATTTTGTAAGATGTGCCTCTTTTCATGCCTAACAGAATCGATGAAAGCAAATACAGTATCCCGCACATAGCCTTTGTCACCAGATAGAAAACGTGCAGTTTCAATTCCTGGTATTATTTCCTCAAGGGCTCTTGCTTGATCTGCCAAGTTTTTCTGCTCTTCCAATTTGGATTTCCATTCTCTCCAAAAGGCAGATTGAACACTATCAGCGTCTTCTATGACACCTAACAGCATACAGAAGAACTATTTTAGTTTATCAAGACATTCATGTGGACAAGAGCAAAATATTAGACTGCTCAGAGTTAAATGTTTAATCATAAAGGTCACTAACAAATTTCAGCAATCAAGTAGTGTCAATATATGCCTTCTGATAATAAAGATCTATTTTACTTTCAGCTTCCTATGACAGTCAACTTGATGAACCACATTAAAGAAGTATGAAAATACTATATTTATTCCAAATTTTCCATGTCCATCATGCATCAGAGAACCAGTGTTAGTCTGGACTATTGGCAGGATTTAATTCTGGGCTGCAAAGTAAGTAAAATATAATAAGAGATTACATGAGATGCAAAATCACTATATCTCTGACTACCTGAACCAGGTGATGCACGTGCACCTTGAAAAGTCTGCAAGAGAAGGTTCCTTCTTTCACTAGGGCTCCTGCATTGAGAATTGTGCAACAAGCCATAGCGCATTCCAAGGTCTGTGATACCAGATATTTCTTTATACTCTTTTCTATCACGCATTTGCTCCTCAATGATTTCCACACCGCGAAAAGCATCCCCAAGGTTCAACAAGTATAAGCATCCATTTCTGTCTGTCTCTTCATCAGAAGATGCTTTTATTATTGATTTTGCAAGAGAAGCAACCAGATCATCTCTAGGAGCAATATTATTGTTCACCAACCAGGAGATGATCACTTTTGCAGCTTGGAAAGTAACACTCTTATAGGGTTCTGCAGAAGAGTTTAGTAGAGGATGCTCCTTCTTAGCAAATGTTGTACTGCTGCTGATGAAGTCAAGTAACCATGGGAGCTGTAAAGCTGCAAAAGAACAAAATTTTCCATTTTCTTTAAGTAGATAATCCCAGCTAGCATTGCCATTTTCATGAACCTCTTTCCCAACATTACTAAGTAAACTTTTCAAGTCCCCATGAAGTTGTTCAAGACATTCTTTCTCAGAGAAAGAGCTGTTTAGTGCCATATTGATGGAGTAACCTTTAGCGTCCATTATATCTTGCATACTGCAGCTAGAAAGTGAGACTTGGGAGGAACCAGAAATGGATGCATTTGGAGGTCGGGTGCCAGTCTGCTGTACCAAGTTTTCACATTGACTCTGCAAATTCAAATCTTTCCAAGCTTGAAGTAACTCAAGGACTGATTCCTCATCACAATGGCTTAAAGCGAAACTTATTAACTCCTTTCGGGAACTTACATCCATCTTGTCAAGAGTGGGTCCTCTTCCAATTGCTGCACATAAATCCCAAATCGAACCATGTCCTTTTCTTGCCAAAACAAGACAAAGGTCGAAGGCCAGCTCAAGATCACCTGTAACAGCAGCTTCCCTTGCCACACTTTCCTCTACAGTAGCTATATCATCTGGAGAGTTAAGACCAAGAAGCTTTGCAACCTCCAGAATTTCATCTACATTAAGATATGCTGTAGATTGACTTCTGAGTACCATATTAATTATTTCCATAGGGCTTCTTATCTGCCTATACTGCACAGGCAGCACAGTCACGCCAAGATTTGGAAGTTTAACAGTAAGTGCATCAATCAGGTCTATTTCTGCTCTAACGGTTTTGCTGTTTGGAAAGAGATTTAAGCATTCCTTGGCCTTCCAGATCTGCAATGAAAGAATGTAATCTTTTGATGAGGTGGGGCATGACTCAAACAGCAACACTTCAAAAACCAGAAAAATAGAAAATTTGAAATAATATTCAAGTACATAAATTCTAGAAACTAGAAAGTGCAGCTTTTTGAGAGGATACAAGGAGCATAATATTTAAATTAAGAACTTTCATGTGATCTGCTGCGGATAGAACCTGCATATGAAATTAATGCAAAAAATACTGCCGTCCAAGTGTTGAGGGAATCTAGTGGATGCTACCATATATAACTAAGATCTATTTGGATCTCCTACCCAACTGCCTGTTCCATCCCCTTAATACTACTATTTTCTGACATACATCTCTGAATTTGTTAGAGATCTTTTCTAAAATCAATAACTTTTAGGTTTTTTGCTGTTGAAATTTACAGCCATGCACGGTCGTCATTACAGCTTAAATATTGAATGGGATGGCCAGGCGTTTGGTGCAGAGCCCTAAATTTAATTAAAAATCTTTAAGAATTACTCATTTCCAATTTCAATTTATCTTTGGCTTGGTTACCCACAAATATACATTTGTGGCTCTGAACAATTAAATGACATATTTAATTCCTCAAAAAAAAAAAAAGTAAAGATGACATGGCAGATTCATGCAGTCGCTGTTATCACCACGAAAACTCCAGTAACTTTAGGAGCTAACAAAACAGTTATAACCAGTTTTATAAACTAAATAACTACGATAGTGACAAATAATGCACAAAATGACGACAGTTTTTGCAATAAACTTGTTGGTACACCTACTTGAGGATAACTGTTAAGTTTGTACATATGGATCGGGTCACCCAGACCCGACCCATTTGATCCACATGCCCAACACATCATGGGCGGTGGCATACTTGTAAATCTTATTGTTATTTTGTGTATTTTATGATGTACCTAAATCGTGATTAATATATAATGATAACAAGAGGCAGACGTCATTTGTTTCTGCTCTCTTTCATCTCTCTCTTGCTTGGACGTGCAGCCCACTTCTCTCTTCCTCCTCTTGCATCTAAGTTCATTCGGTGGTTTCGTATTAGATATCAAAATTTTACATGGTATCAGAGCCAGGTTTTGCCATTGAGAATGTTCGGTAAGAATCTCTAATTTCTGCCCTAATCTTTGTTTCTTTCTGCCCTAATCCTCAAATCTCCATTTTCTGCCCTAATCCCCAAATTTCTGCCCTAACCCTAATCCCCAAATTTCTGCCCTAATCTTCCCTCATCCTATCGTTTACCTTAATCTGCCCTAACCCTACCATCTGCCCTAATCCTATTGTCTGCCCTACCGTCAGCCACCTAACCCTAATCTCAAAATTTCAAATTTTCTCCTATTTTCTGATTATTGCATTTATGGATCCCCACCGCAATTCCAGCATCTTGTCGTCCAATTTCCTCTCCCAACTTATCTCACAAAAGCTAAATCATACCAATTATTTGACATGGAAACGTCAAATAGTCTCGTTCATCAAGAGTCACCGTCTCTATGGACATCTTGATAGAAATCTAGCACCAATATCTGTAACCAGAAAACAGCACTCATGCAGGAAGATAGAGATAGAGAGAGAGAGAGAGAGGGAGAGAGAGAATGAAAACAAGAAGAAACTGAGGAGAAGAAGCCGTAGCCAAAATGGTTTGCACGGCCTCTATTTATAATCCCATTTCCAGAATTCTAAGAGTCTCCAATCGTAGAATCCTAGGAGATTTCACAAGCTCCAAGGACATTAATTACATCATAGAAACCTAAGAGACTTCACATATTACAAGGATATTAACTACAACATAGAATCCTAAGAGACTTCCCATATAACAAGGATATTAACTACAACATAGAATCCTAGGAGACTCTTCACATGTTACAAGGACATTAAATATCTTAACACATTCTACAAGGAGGTGGAATCCTAAGAGACTCCTCTTCAACGTGCTGGTGAAGGATTTATATTTTAACACATCTCAATGGCACCACACCTGCGCCACCTGAATGGATTATGTGAGAGGTGAAGAATGTTGCAGGGCAAGTTCAAGAGACTATTGCAGAAATCAATCCTAAATATGAGATGTGGATGGCTCATGATCAATCTCTCGTTGCTTATATCACCTCCACACTATCAGAGGAAGTTTTGGCGGGTGTTGATGATGATCTTTCAGCACTTGAGTTGTGGAATGTACTTGCTACCACATATTCTCAAATATCAGAAGCGAGATTTCTACAACTCAAGAGGCAATTTCAGGATATCAAGCGAGGTACACGTTCAGTCTTGGAATATATACATGAGATAAAAAATGTTAGCGATCGGCTTGCCATCATAGGGCATCCAGTCAGTGACAAGGACAAGGTACAACAGGCTTTGAGTGGATTGGGGCCAGATTTTGATGTTTTCTGCACTGCTTTAGAGGTATTGCCCGTTCTTCCCTCTTTTGAAGACTTGAAAGCAAAGTTGATTCAACATGAAGCAAGTCGTGTACAACGACATGAATTAGTTTATTCTGGCGGTCACAATGTATTGGTCACTGGGACCCATGCTATACAAGGAAGTCGTCCAAGGGTTTGGAACTCACAGACAGGGATGAGGAGAGGTATCCTTCCAACACCTAACACAAATGCACAGACAAATGTACCCCGAAGGATACCTACTTGTTTTTATTGCAATAAGAGAGGTCATGTGAAGTCAGAATGTTGCCATAACCCATAGAACAAGGGAAAACAGGTCCGGCGGGACAATAAGGCAGCAGAGTCATCTGTTTCGAACATGACTGCGGCATCGAACATTTCCCCTGATGTGCAACAGATTCTAATGACTGATAGAAATGTAACACCAATATCTGTAACCCGAAAACAGCACTCACGCAGGAAGAGAGAGAGAGAGAGAGAGAGAGAGAGAGAGAGAGAGAGAGAGAGAGAGAATGAAAACAAGAAGAAACTGAGGAGAAGAAGCCGTAGCCAAAATGGTTTGCACGGCCTCTATTTATAATCTCATTTTCAGAATTCTAAGAGTCTCCAATCGTAGAATCCTAGGAGATTTCACAAGCTCCAAGGACATTAATTACATCATAGAAACCTAAGAGACTTCACATATTACAAGGATATTAACTACAACATAGAATCCTAGGAGACTTCCCATATAACAAGGATATTAACTATAACATAGAATCCTAGGAGACTCTTCACATGTTACAAGGACATTAAATATTTTAACACATTCTACAAGGAGGTGGAATCCTAAGAGACTCCTCTTCAACGTGCTGGTGAAGGATTTATATTTTAACACCCTCCCTCAAGTTGTGCATGGTTTTGCACCATGTACAACTTGCCTTTTAGAAACCAGAATCGTTCCTTTGTTAATCCTTTTGTAAATAAGTCTGCAACTTGTTCATCTGTACGAACATAAATAGGCTGAATTTCCTTGTCTTCCACCTTTTGTCTAACAAAGTGTTGATCAATCTCAATGTGCTTTGTTCGACCATGTTGTACGGGATTAAAGGCAATGTTAATAGCGCTTTGATTATCGCACATTAACATTGATGTTTTAATCTTTTCTCCAATGTCTTCTAGCAAATGTCTAACCCATGTAACTTCAGCAGTACCTGCAGGTACTGCAGCCATGCATCTGTATTCAGCTTCAGTGCTGGATCTTGCTACTGCCTTTTGCTTTCGACAACTCCAAGACACAAGATTACGTCCAATGAAAATACAAAAACCAGAAATGGACTTTCTTTGATCGGGATCTCCAGCCCAATCTGCATCTGTGAATGTCATAAGTTGATGTCCAGTAGTTATATTTTCACTCTTACCATAAACTAAGCCATCTCCTGCTGTCCCTTTAAGATATCTTAATATTCTTTTGACAGCATCCATGTGAGTATCTCTAGGTGCATGCATAAATTGGGATACTTGATTCACAGCATATATAATATCTGGTCTAGTAAATGTAAGATATTGAAGTGCCCCAACAATACTTCGATATTGCGTAGGATCTTCATATAACTCCCCATCTTGAGCACTTAGTCTTTGATTTAGAACACTAGGAGTTCCAACAGGCTTACAATCAGACATACCTGACTTTTTCAACAAATCCAACGTGTATTTCTGTTGTGTCAATGTGAGGCGATTATTGTGCCTATCAATCTCCACTCCAAGAAAGAATCGTAAATCACCAAGCTCTTTCATTTTGAAGTTTTGCATCATCAAAACTTTAGCTTCTTCTATGTGTTTTTCTGAATTGCCTGTGATAACAATATCATCAACATATATAAGAAGTAAAGTAAATATGTTTTCCTTTCGATAAATGAAAAGAGAGTGATCTAGAGGACATCTCCGAAAACCACATTCTTGAATCTTGCAAGAGAAACTGTCAAACCACGAACGTGAGGCCTGTTTAAGTCCATAAATAGATTTTCTTAGTTTGCAAACCCATGCATGAGAGTCTCCTTTCGTGTATCCTGGAGGTTGTTCCATATATACTTCCTCCCTTAAATCACCATGAAGAAAAGCATTCTTCACGTCCATTTGATGTAGTCTCCATCCATATTCAACTGCCAATGATATAATCACGCGAATTGTTCCCATTTTGATCACAGGGCTGAATGTCTCATCATAATCTTCTCCATATTGTTGTGTAAACCCTTTTGCTACTAACCTTGCTTTGTGTCTTTCTATGCTACCGTCAGGTTTGTATTTAATTTTGTATACCCATTTGGAGCCCACTACGTTCTTTTCGTGTGGCCTCGGAACGATCTCCCATGTTCCACATTCATGCAAGGCATCCATTTCTTCTTTCATAGCTTTTCTCCAATGATGTGATTTTGATGCTTGATCAAATGAAGTAGGTTCTTCCTCCTTGCCAACTTTTGCCATGAATAACTGAAAATCAAGTGATAAAGAATCATAGCTAACCCACCTGTGAATGGGATGACGAATGCGTTGGGATCTTCTAAGGTGGGGCATGTTGTCTTCTTCACTGTGAGCATCTCTGTCCCTTAGTCGTCGACTGTAGATAAGACCCGAATATCGATGTGCATCGTTGCTCTGTTCACTATTGTTTTCGTGATGACTTGATGACTGTGTTGGATCTTCTTGATTTTCACTTTGAGCCATATCCGACGGTTGTATTGCTCTCTCTGAATCTTCACTTTGAGGCACATCATTTTCTATAACAGGATCTGCATTGAATAACTGTGTACTGGTCCAGGGATCATAAGATTCAATGGTCATAGGCATTTCATTTGTATTATCAAAACTATGTTCATCAAAAATGACATTTCTTGAAGTTTTGATACGTTTAGTTGTTGGATCATAGCATCGAAAACCTTTATATTCATCAGCATATCCAACGAATCTACATTGAATAGCTTTGTCTTGAAACTTGTTCCTCAAGGCAGCATCAACGTGAACATAGCATACACAACCAAAAACCTTCAAGTTCTTGTAATCAGGTTGTTTGCCTAAGAGTGTAAAATATGGCGATTTAGACATCAAGAGTGTCATAGGCAAACAATTTATTATGTATACAGCAGTATGGAAGGCTTCAGTCCACAAGGAAATGGGCACATTAGTATCATGCATCATGCTCATGGCGCTTTCAACTATATGTCGATGTTTCCGCTCAACTACACCATTTTGTTGTGGTGTGTAAGGGCAGGAAATTTGTCTAGTTATCCCTTTTTCACGTAGAAATTCAATAAAATCAAGCGAAGAATATTCTCCCCCTCCATCACATTGAAAATGCACCACATTGGATGAAAATTTAGTTTGAATCATGGCATAGAAGTTTCGAAATATGTGAGGTACTTCTGATTTGTGTTTCATGAAGTAAATCCAGGTGAAACGTGAGTAAGAGTCAATGAATAAGACATAATATCTTGACCCAGACATGGAATCAATAGGGGCTGGCCCCCATACATCAGAAAAAATAGTTTCAAAAGGTTTGGAAGCCCTTTGATTTATATTATGGAAAGGTAAAACATGACTCTTACAAAGTCCACAACTTGAACATTTTTTGACACTTGAAGTAAGAGGTAAACTTGATCTTGGAATGAGACTATCTGTGACAAGTTTTTCAATGAAATGTCGACCACAGTGTCCTAGCCGACTATGCCACAAATCAGACTCCAAAAATTGGTTAGGGCCCCTTACTTTTGATTGAAAATGGCAAGAACTTGGCACTGATGATGCATTATGAGAAAGAGAAAATGTCTTCAATCCTATATCAAAAGTGGATGAATCCTTGGGTAGACATTCCTTGAGGACGTACATATTCCCTTGACGCTCCCCTCTAGCGAACATTTTCTTCGTTTGGAGGTCCTTGACATAGACAGAAGAAGGTGTGAATTCAACAGAAGAGCTTGTATCATCAATGAGTTTAGAAATGGATATGATGTTCTTTTTGATATTGGGAGCAAGAACAACATTAGACAGTGATAGAGACGAGGATGACAATGGAATATGTGCATTTCCAATATGTGTAATAGGATGAGATTTTCCATCACCTGTTATAATGCAACTTCTACCGTAATGAGGGGATAAGTTAGTCAATTTACCTGCATTTCCTGTCACATGGGTAGCTGCACCTGAATCCAAGAACCATTCTCCCTGCTCATTTTGCTTTATAGTCATCTTTGAGAATGCGGCCATCAATAGCTGTTGCATATCTTCAGCGGTGGATTTAGAACTTTGTCCTCCTTGTTTATAATCATGTCTTACCCCTTTGTTTTTATTTTGAGGATTAAACCAACATTGTGCCTTCATGTGTCCTTTCTTGTTGCACTGAAAACAAATTGGTATTTTTCTTGAAGTATCCAAAGGAGACATACCTTGGTTATGTGGTGTTGGTAGAATGCCACGACCACCATGGTTGGAGTTCCCATGACTCTTACCAAACTTTACATTCATAGCCAACACATTTTGGGAGTTCCCTTGATCAGTCCTTTCAATGACTCTTTTCATATTCATTTCATGTTGGAGAAGTTTACCTTGTAGTTCGTTGAAGGAAGGCAGAACAGGAAGGACCTCAAGAGCTGTAATAAAAGCATGATAATCATGCCCAAGTCCATTCAAGGTTTGCTGCACCTTTTCCTTATCAGAAATGTTATTCCCTGAGGCAGCAAGTTGGTCTGCGACGGCCTTAATACGCCCCAAATAATCCATGATAGACGTTGAACCTTTGCTCAAATTCTGAAATTCTTTCTTTAAGTACATAATTCGAGCTTCTGATATTTGGGAAAAGGTATCAGCAAGGGTTTCCCATAATTCTTCTGCAGTACAATCATCAGAAACTGAAAGTAACACTTGTTGAGATAAAGTGGACAAAATATACGCAACCAGACTTTGATCACGTCTCATCCACATAGCATGTTCAGGATTGTTGTCTTCATGAACATCAATAACTTCTCCTGCCTCATTTTTTATTTCCTGTAAGACGGATATTGGTGGAGCCTTTGTTGAACCATCGAGATGTCCAAAGAGGCCTTGACTTCTTATGAAAGGCATGATTTGCCTTTTCCAGATCAGATAATTCTCATGGTTGAGTTTTTCGGTAATAAGGTGAGGAAGAAAACTTGAGGACATGCCAGAATGCGAAAGGTTTTCCATGACAGCAGAAAGGAATGGTATATAGGTAGAAGATGAGAGGGAAAGAAGACACGATATAACAAGATGTGTCCTTGGTAAGCAAGAAGAAAAAGGAACAAGAATTGCGCAAGAGAAAAGTAAATTCAGGATAGAGACAAGATGAGAAAAGAGTTCTAACCAGATCAGACCTGTTTGGGCATTTCGTTTGGTAGAGATAACGTAACCTGGCGCTCTGATACCATGATAGAAATGTAACACCAATATCTGTAACCCGAAAACAGCACTCACGCAGGAAGAGAGAGAGAGAGAGAGAGAGAGAGAGAGAGAGAATGAAAACAAGAAGAAACTGAGGAGAAGAAGCCGTAGCCAAAATGGTTTGCACGGCCTCTATTTATAATCTCATTTTCAGAATTCTAAGAGTCTCCAATCGTAGAATCCTAGGAGATTTCACAAGCTCCAAGGACATTAATTACATCATAGAAACCTAAGAGACTTCACATATTACAAGGATATTAACTACAACATAGAATCCTAGGAGACTTCCCATATAACAAGGATATTAACTATAACATAGAATCCTAGGAGACTCTTCACATGTTACAAGGACATTAAATATTTTAACACATTCTACAAGGAGGTGGAATCCTAAGAGACTCCTCTTCAACGTGCTGGTGAAGGATTTATATTTTAACAATGACAACGTTGTCTAAAATCAATCTCAAGAAAAATGAGGAAGGACAATGGTATGTGGATTCTGGTGTTGCAGCTCATGTAACTGGTGACGCAAGTAAGCTTTCTAGTGTTCTCCCTTATTTAGCTAAAGGCTCAGTTGTCACAGGAGATGGTTCCCATAAAAAAATATCACATATTGGAAATGCATACTTATCCATGGCTCATTCCTCAATACCTTTAAAGAATGTTCTTGTTGTTCCAAATGCCAAGAAAAATATCATTTCTGTGTCAAAGCTTATTGATGATACTCATTCCTCTGTTGAGTTTACTCCTTCTGTTTATGTTAAGGATGCTCGAACCAAGAAGACATTAGCTGAGGGTGTTCGCAAAGGAGACATGTACGTCATTGAAGAAGCTCCAAGAGTGCCTACGTCTTGTGTTTCAGATTCATCATTCCCCAGTCATAGTGAAGTCAATATCACAGAGTATGATATGCCATCTCTTTGTAACGGTCGTTTAGCACATTTTAGTCGTTCTTTCATTCAAAGTCTTGTTGCAGACGGACTATTACAAAAGTCCTGTTTAAGTCCTGTCAGTGAGTCTAGCATGTGCTCAAGTTGTCATATTTGTAAGAGCCATGCTCTTCCTTTTCAATCAATAAATAAGCGAGCTTCGAAATTATTTGACACCATTCATTCTAATGATTGGGGGCCTGCTCCTATTTCTTCCTCTTTCGAGAGTAAATATTATGTTGTTTTCATTGATTCTTATTCTCGTTACACTTGGATCCACTTCATGAAAAGCAAATCAGAAGTTTTTCGCTTGTTCACCCAATTCCACGCCTGGGTCCAAAACAAATACTCTAGTAATATCGTGCATTTCCAATGTGATGATGGTGGTGAGTTCATTTCAAATGAATTTACTGAGTACTTACTAAATCATGGGATCACTAGACAGATTTCTTGTCCTCACACACCACAACAGAATGGTATTGCTGAAAGAAAACATAGGCACATAGTTGAAAGTGCTCTTAGTATGATGCATAACACTGATGTGCCCATGACTTTATGGACTAAAGCCTTCCATACTGCTGTTCATGTTATTAATCGACTGCCACTATCCATGCTTGAAGGAAAATTTCCATTCTTTATTTTACATCAAGAACAACCACATTATGATGAGCTACGTGTTTTTGGATGCATCTGTTATGTTTGTTAGAAATATAATGTAAGTATACATACATGTTTTGATATCTACTATCATATATTTTAAACTCCTAGCATTGATGTATGATTTGTATATATAAATATATGTGTGTATACATAAGGCTTCTTGTATTTATTTTTTCATATTTTTTCTTTATTTTTTGTGTCTTTTTTCTAAACTTTTTCCTTTTGTATTTTGATAAGTAGCTGTTGGGAGTTCCCAACGGCTAGTTTTCTAGCCGTTGGGAGCTCCAACAGCCACTTCCTCTCCCTCATTTCTTCTTTGTTTCTTGTATAAATAGGGCACTTGGGACCCTTGTTATTTTATGGCTTTTTAGCCTCTTCTTGTATACTTTGTCAAGATTAATACATTCTTCTTGTCCTCAAGTTTGAGGTTCTTTTTGTGTGTTACTTATTGAAGTTATTGGAAGCTTCAAGAGTGTTTCTCTTGAAGCATTTGTCTTGACAAGTTTGGGCCTGATTCACATGGTATCAGAGCCACGTTTTTGGCTCTTCATCTTGGTGTCTTTCAAGTTTGAAGATTCAACTCTTACTCTTCCTTTGGAGCTGTGAAGCACACCATGTGTTCGATATTTTGCTGGCCTCTTTTGGTGATATTTGTGACGGAATCTAGCTCCCTTGGTGGTGAAGATTGTGGCTGTTTTTGGCACGTCAAAAGATTCTATTTGTGTGGCTGTTTTTCCTTCATCCTAGCGATACCTCAACGCCTCCTTTACAAGGTACACATTATGGATGAAAGAACTTCTACTCCTCTTCCTAAACTCACTTCATCAAATTATGTTTCTTGGGCAAAAACTATGGAACATTTCATTAGAAGTAAAAGCTTAAGGGGTCTTGTGATAGGACTAAAAGTGAACCCCAATTAATCCTAACCAAAACCATAGATGGTAAAGCCCAAGAACTAAATGGAGTTGAAAAAAATAAGGTTATGAATGAATAAGAGAGAAAATGGGAAGAGTGGAACATAGGACACCACAAGATTATTACTTGGATTATTGCTTGTGTCGATA
Source organism: Nymphaea colorata (assembly GCF_008831285.2). Taxonomy (NCBI): domain Eukaryota; kingdom Viridiplantae; phylum Streptophyta; class Magnoliopsida; order Nymphaeales; family Nymphaeaceae; genus Nymphaea; species Nymphaea colorata. The sequence continues at coordinate 19,304,181 of NC_045148.1, forward strand.
CTCCTACCATGGGTTAAATAGCAAAACATAATTTTGCTCATGAAGCTTGGGAATTCCTCAAGAAAACCCACACTATGAAGGATGTAGCTTTCATGTGCAATCTTCAAATAAAGATTGCAAGTCCCCAACAAGGGGACAAGTCCATTAAGGAATACGTTGGAGAAATGGAGCAACTATGGGACGAACTTGCTCTATTTAAACCCGAATGGTATGATCCAAGAGACATTGGAGTAAGGGAAAAACAAATCCAAAGGGAAAAATTTTATAAATTCATTCTTGGTCTTAGACCGGAATATGATGGAGTCAAAACTTCCTTGCTCCATAGACATAAAGTGCCACCTATGAATGAAGCCATAGCGGAGCTTCAAATGGAAGAAAATAGACTCAATTTTTCTAAAGAAAAGAGTGAAAGTGTTCTTGCTACCTCAAGACCCGGTGCTCATATGAGAACTTATAGGCCTCCTCACTTTAATCGAAATTACGAGGATAAAGACAACAAGAAAATTATATGTTTTCATTGTCAAGAAGAATGACATACTAAACCTAGATGTCCTAAATTGAGGAAATTTGATAGAAAAAGAAGTATGGTTGGGACAATGTATGAAGAAAGCAATCGATTTGACTTAGACAAGCTTGTAAGTGCTCTCCAACCAAAGCTTATTGATGCTCTTCAACCACTTTTCAAAGGAGGAGGGGCTTCTCCAACTTCCGGAGCAACGGTGGCATCTACATCATCAAGTAAGTACTCTTGGATACTTGATTCCGGAGCTTCATTTCATATGACCCCTTGTAGTTCACTACTTACCGAATGCACTAAGGAAGAATCGTGCCCTTTTGTCAAAACCGCCGATGGAACTCCTCTTGAAATCAAATGTGTTGGGAATATTGATCAAAATTTTAATTCAAAAGTTTTCAAAATACCAAAAGTTAGATTTATCCTCAAACTTAACTTAAATCTCTTGTCGGTTTCTCCAATAACCAATCATGGATGTGATATTGTCTTCTCACAAAATAAAATTTTGATACAGGACCATCTTTCCAAGAAGACGATTGAGGAAGGTTGTAGGAAAAATGATCTCTACTATGTGGATTATTTAGATCTTTCCACTACTTGCAATGTAGTCAAGAAAAGTGACATTCAAATTTGACATCAAAGACTTGGACATTCAAATGTAAGAAAAATGTCTTGTATCCCTTTTTTGGAGGAGAAATGTAAAGAAATGATCTCTTGTGATGATTGTATTAAAGTCAAAATTAAGACTTTACCTTTTGGAAATAGAAATTTTGTTGCAAAAGCACCCTTTGAATTAGTGCATTCCGATGTATGGGGACCCGCTCCTATTATGTCTAAAGGTGGTTCACTTTATTATGTCATTTTTGTGGATGATTACTCTCGATATGCTTGGGTTTACTTTCTTAAACACAAATCGGATGTATTTATGAATTTCAAAAACTTTTACAACATGATCAAAACACAATTTGATGCAAACTTAAAACTTTTAGAAGTGATTCCGGAGGAGAATTCATATCCAACGAATTTGAAGAATTCCTAAAGGAAAAGGGAATTATACACCAAAAATTTTGTCCCAAAAACCCCAACAAAATGGCATCGCCGAAAGAAAATATAGACATATTCTTGAAACAACAAGAGCTCTACTCATATCAAAAAATGTTCCAAAAAATTTTTGGGCTGAAGCAATTCTAACATCAATCTATTTGATTAATAGAATGCCCTCTAAAGTTTTAGAAAATATTTCCCCCTTTCAAAAACTTTTTAATTTGGAGCCAACTTATAAAAGATTTAAAGTTTTTGGTTGCAAATGTTACATTCTAAATAACAAAAATGACAAACTTTCATCTAAGGCTATTCAATGTGTCTTTATTGGTTATTCTGAAACTCAAAAAGGATATAGATGCTATGATATTGAAAAAGATAAGGTGTATGTTTCAAGAAATGTGATATTTTTAGAAGAAGAAAATGACTTTAATGAAAATAAACCCAAGCATGAAGATGATTATTCTTTCTTATGGATAAATGATGATGATGATAATGATAATGATGATGTTTTGCATCCTTCTTATGATAATACTTTAAATGAGGTTGATAGCACTTCTTTTGCTAGACCACTAAGAGAAGTTAGAGTCTATAGGAGAAGGTCTCAACAAAACACCCAAGAGCCTCAACATACACTTAGGAGATTTCATCCACCTCAAAAATTTGTCTCCTATGAGCCTTTTTCCCCAAAGCATAGGGCTTGCTTATTAGCTATTCACTCCTTTGATGAACTTTCATCCTATCTCGAAGCCAAAACTAACCCACATTGGATTGAAGCCATGAACAATGAACTTCAAGCCCTTGAAGACAATAAAACTTGGGACATTGTTTCTCTTCCCATCGGGAAAAAGACAATAGGATGTAGGTGAGTATATAAAGTCAAGACTAGAAGTGATGGGTCACTTGAAAGGTATAAAGCTAGACTTGTTGCAAAAGGATATGCTCAAGAATATGGCATAGACTACGATAAGACCTTTGCTCCTGTTGCTAGAATGACATCCATCAGAACCCTAATGGCGGTTGCTGCCATCAAGCAATGGATCATATATCAATTGGATGTCAAAAATGCTTTTTTAAATGGTTACTTAAATGAGGAGGTTTTCATGGACTCACCCCTGGGCTTGATTTATCTAGAGGCAAAGTCCTTTATCTTAGAAAGACATTGTATGGTTTGAAACAAGCTCCAAAAACTTGGTTTGATATGTTCAGCAATGTTATGTTTAAACAAGGTTTTAAATCATGTTTTTCTGACACTGCTATGTTTGTTAATCTCACAAATGAAGTTTGTCAATAACATTATAAAGATCAGGAATCACTGATGACAAGGTAGTGGACACTCCTGAAGCTTTAGGAGTAAAGATGAAGGTTGATGATGGGGAAATTCTAGAAAATCCCACCCCCTTTCGTCAATTGGTGGGAGCTCTCACTATTTATCCAACACAAGATCTGACATATCACATGTTGTACATGTCATAAGTCAGTTTTCAACAAAGACCCACTTCTGTACACATGGGAGCTGCATTGAGGATTGTTCGATATGTCAAAACACATTATCACTAAGGGACTTTTCCTATCCTCCTCATCAAACTTGAATATGATTGTCTATACTGATGCTGATTGGGGTGGAGATCCTAATAATAGGCATTCCACCACCGGTTTTTGTGTTTTTCTAAGTGACTCTCTCATTTCGTGGAGATGCAAAAAACAACATAAAGTCTCTCTATCTTCAACCGAAGCAGAGTATCGTGCCATGGCTGCCACCACTATGGAGATTGTATGGTTGAAAAGCTTATTGAAGGACATTGGAATTGATCTCAATGAAGCCACCAAGCTCTGGTGCGACAATAAAAGTGCCATCTACATTGCTAGCAATCATACTTTTCATGAAAGGACAAAACATATTGAAATGGATTGTCACCATGTGAGAGGAATTTCTTAGTCGAACAATTGATCTATCTTTTGTCCCTTCTGAATATCAACTTGGAGATTTCTTCACCAAAGCACTTGTTTCCACAAGATTCCAGTTTCTTCTTGGCAAACTTTCGGTGATTACACCGTAAGTTTGAGTGAGGGTGTTAGAAATATAATGCAAGTATACATACATGTTTTGATATCTACTATCATATATTTTAAACTCCTAGCAGTTTGATGTATGATTTGTATATATAAATATATGTGTGTATACATAAGACTTCTTGTATTTATTTTTGCTTATTTTTTGTGCCTTTTTTCTGAACTTTTTCCTTTTTTATTTTGATAAGGAAGTAGATGTTGGGAGTTCCCAACGGCTAGATTTCTAGCCGTTGGGAGCTCCAACAGCCACTTCCTCTCCCTCATTTCTTCTTTGTTTCTTGTATAAATAGGGCACTTGGGACCCTTGTTATTTTATGGCCTTTTAGCCTCTTCTTGTATACTTTGTCAAGATTAATACATTCTTCTTGTCCTCAAGTTTGAGGTTCTTTTTGTGTGTTACTTATTGAAGTTATTGGAAGCTTCAAGAGTGTTTCTCTTGAAGCATTTATCTTGACAAGTTTGGGCCTGATTCACAATGTTTATGTTGATGTTTCTTTGAGAAATAAGTTTCAAGATCGAGTTGTCATGTGTACATTTGTGGGTTATGCAGAAAATTATAAAGGCTATCGCTGTTACAATCCAAAAACTGGACGTGTGCATATTTCACGACATGTTGTTTTTGATGAGCTCAGGTTCGAGGATATAAAGGAGCCACATGCAACACTTAATGTTAGAAATGATGTATATGACTCGTGGTTGAATGCTGAAATATTAGACCAAAGAACTGATACACACCAGGCACAAAGTGACAGAACTATTGATGAGCCCGGGACAGCCACAAACACTCAGATGGACAACATACCTTCATCTACTCAGACCAACAACATGAGCATGACTTCACTTAATCGGGTTTCAAGAATGGTGTATAATCGACGATCAGTTCCAGTTGATCCAGAAACTGCCACTATTTGTCCACGTAGATCAGAACGTGTGCGGCACCCTATTGATAGATGGGTAAGTTATGATAATTTCTCTTTGGATTTTCAGCTCTTCATGACAGAATTGAACAAAAAGGTGGAGCCGAAATGCTATGAGCAAGCGTGCAAAAGCAAACATTGAATCGAGGCCATGAATGAAGAAATGACTACCTTAAATGAATGTCAAACATGGGAGATTGTTCCTCATCCATATGGTAAAAATGTAGTGGGCTCAAAATGAGTTTACAAACTCAAGTATAAACCTGATGGAAGCATTGATAGATATAAGGCTCGACTCGTGGCTAGAGGCTTCACTCAGCAGTACGGGGAAGATTATGATGAGACTTTCAGTCCAGTCATTAAGATGGGAACGATCCGGGTTATCATCTTTCTTGTTGTCTCATATGGTTGGAATTTATATCAGTTGGATGTTAAAAATGCTTTTCTTCATGGCTTTCTAAAGGAAGAAGTTTATATGGAGCAACCTCTAGGATATGTTTCCAATGATCCAACCAAATGGGTGTGCAAATTACAAAAATCACTGTATGAGCTTAAGCAAGCATCTCGTTCATGGTTCGATAGATTTTCCCTCCATATACAACAGGCTGGTTTCCTCAGGAGTTCACTTGATCATTCCTTATTCATCTATCATTCAGGTGAAGTTACCACTTGGCTACTTATATATGTAGATGACATAGTTCTTACTGGAAACTCTTCATGTCATGTATCTCATGTTAAGGAGGTATTGCAACAAGAATTCAAGATGAAGGATCTCGACGAACTACGGTATTTCTTGGGTGTTGAGCTTGATAGAAAAGGTGGCACATTAACCCTTACACAACATAAATACACTCTTGATATTTTTGGATAGGGCATGTATGACAAGTTGCAAGCCTATAAATACACATAGTGTTCTCAACACAAAATTAAATGCATCAGATGGAAGTGATGCATACCCAAATCCTATTTTCTATCGAAGTATAGTTGGCATGTTGCAATATCTCACTTTTACACGCCCAGACATAGTATATGTTGTGAATCAAGTCTCTTAGTTTATGCATGCACCCACAGAAGGGCATATGAATGCTACCAAACGTATTTTGCGTTATCTTAAGGCTACTCTTGGGGATGGACTCATCTACACAAGACAGTCAACTGTTTTGCATGGCCACAACATTTCCACTTATACTGATGCATATTGGGCAGGTGATCCAGACGATAGACGATCAGTTTCTAGTTATTGTCTCTTCCTTGATTCCAATCTTATTTGTTGGAGTAGCAGGAAACAGCGTGCAGTTGCCAGATCTAGCACTGAGGCAGAATATAGGGCAATGGCTGCAGGCACCGCTGAAGCTTCTTGGTTACGTCATCTGCTTGGGGAACTTTCTCTTCTCATTGCTCAGTCATCTCTATTTTGTGACAACCAAAGCGCGATCAAGATTGCCTTCAATCATGTTCTACATAATCGCACTAAGCATATAGAGATTGATCAACACTTCATTCGTCAAAAGGTTGCAGAAGATGAGATTGTTCCCACTTATATATCTACGTCTAAGCAAGTGGGTGATCTTTTTACGAAAGGACTCACAGGGCACCATTTCTGGGAATTGAAAAACAAGTTGCGCATGATCAAACCCCATGCACAACTTGAGGGGGGTTGTTAAGTTTGTACATATGGATCGGGTCACCCAAACCCGACCCATTTGATCCACACGCCCAACACATCATGGGCGGTGACATACTTGTAAATCTTATTGTTATTTTGTGTATTTTATGATGTACCCTAAATCGTGATTAGTATATAATGATAACAAGAGGCAGACGTCATTTGTTCCTGCTCTCTTTCATCTCTCTCTTGCTTGGACGTGCAGCCCACTTCTCTCTTCCTCCTCTTGCATCTAAGTTCATTCAGTGGTTTGGTATTAGATATCAAAAATTTACAATAACTCCATTGCTAAATACCTTTACACGTTTGATCTCTAGGAGCTAACATTACATTTTTTAGATTGTCTATCAGTTCCAACAAAAACACACTTTATAAGAACAATATGAACCATTAATGTACAATCAGGAAATGATCAAGATACAATATAATCTCCAGTTCACACGGCAGTATTTCTTAGGCAGTTGTAGAAATGATGATGCCAATAACAAGAATGAGAACATGAAAACTACGCGATAGATTCACACTTACTTCAGAGCAATCAAGAGTTGAAGCCGAGAAGAAGTACTCTCTAGCTGCTTGAATTACTAGATACTCTGCCTTCTCATAGGCCAAGGAAATGGTGCCTATACCTTTAAGGTAGTTTCTTGCAAGAGAAAATTTCCCAGCTTTAAGCAGACCTCTACAGAATTCCAGTAGCATGTATTCTGATTCTAGAAAAGGAAAAGCCTTTTCCTGAAGGCAAAGCATATCTCGCCACATATTTGCCCACTCATTATCTGACCTCATGGGCTGCCTACGTCCAAATTTTGATAGAATGAGACGAAGAAGCTGCTTTACACCCTTCTCGTCTGAATGGGCTCCATGGAAGAAGCACAATGGTTTGGGAACCTGCAAGAAACATTAGCTTCATGACCAATGTGAATTACGAAAATTTCAAGCAAAAGCAAGCAAAAATGTCTAAGCAAGGTGAAACCGCAGTTGCCAGAATTGAAAAGTGGATTCTGCTGGTTGAAATGTCCATTCTTGCTAGGTTTGATGGCAAAAAAGGTGAGTACAAACTCTTGACAATAATCGGTTGAATTAGGAATTTCATATTAAAAAGTAGTTCTATCAATTTAAGGCTTTAAGAGTTTTTACAGCCACACAAAAATTTTTCATCGGCTAAAAGATCAATGCGATTATGTCACTAAAGTTCAAAATTTAAACATTAATAAAATAGGTGCCTGCTCCATGATATAAAATAGGTTTCCGATGACAAAAGAACATGCGGATTACAAAATAATACTACATTGTTTTTTACTTCGATAAAGAAGTCTGGGACACACAATGGTTCCTACAGCATCTCGTTGGCATGCTCTTGGTTATACTGAATATGCAACGCAAGCTCCATATTCCATTTTTAGGGTTACCATATAATATAGGCAAATCAAAACCTTGTCAGCATTGATGTCCCTACAGTTTCGCCTTTGACCACCAGAGCAAAGATTTAAGACATTGCATGGGAGAACCAACATGGCACAGCTTCAAGGGGTAATAGGTACAAACACTGTCATGGATCAGTAGCCAACGCATGTGTACAAGCAAAATACCATAGCAATGGGACAAAAGACATAAAAGACAACTAGTCAAGCATTACAGTCAGCAATTATTAGTACTTCAACAAGTTCAACAAAATTTGCACCTCAAAACAAAGAGCCAGGCAGCCTAATAATCAATGACTATTCAAGATTTTTATTCTTAAGCTATTCATCTGCACAAAAAAGGGCACAACAACAACCTGGTAATAAGCCAACAGTCGCCCTGATTCAATATGTCCTTCAGCTTGTTTAACTCTTTCCTCCAAGTTTCCAATAGATGCACTGGCAATGCCCTCTTTCAAGTGAATGGGGATAGAACGCATGTCTAAAGGTTTATCATTCGTTCTTGTAGATCCAAAGCCTTGTACCCCCTGTCCCAAACCAAAATCCCTATCCACAGGAAGAGTTTTATATCTTAGGCTCATCAATGGGACTTTCGACAAGATAGAAGCCATTACATTCCACCTATCGGTCAATGTGCATAAATATAAGCACTCAAGGATTACTTCAGTAGCTTCTGTCTCATCTTTGAAGAAATCATTGCTCTGGAAATCTTTACAAGCCTCATCAATTACTACCAAAAATATCTCCAAGTTATTTTTTAATGCAATCTCTTTTAGCCAAGTGACTAGCAGTGACTCCTGCTTAGTGTCGACAGAAGTTTGAGTTGCGTCTGCTTGATTACTTGAAGCATTTTTCTTGATGTGCGCCTGTCTTTGCATGAATGGAATTGATTTAGTTCTCAAAGTTTCCATGACAGTATCCTCTTTAACTCCCTTCATCATCATCTTAAACTTTTCATAGTCAGATAACTGTTTCCAGGAAACAAGACTCATACTTGTGTTCTCCTCATTACTATGCTCACCAGAATAAACAAAATCATAGAAGCACAATGCATCCTCATAGAACTGCTGCAGCTCCACAAGACCTTTACGACGACCAGTGTCCACCAGAGAAAGGCAGTTCTCAAGCTGACCACTTAAGCTGTCCATCTCCATGGCTCTCTCCATGTACCAACGACAGATTTCACTAACTGATGGCCAAATAATCCCACTAAGTTGTTTCAAGATATATTCAGTTTTGACATGCATACCACTTTCATGGCTCTTTAGGTCACTCTTGCTTTGGATAAAACATACCATCTGATCTACTTCTACCCAATCTTTTTCCCTAAGGGCAATGTTGCTTGGAGGAGACCTGTCAGGGAGGAGTTGACTGAATGTTTGGACTGGAATAGTTTCAGGAATAGCTGCTAAAATTTCCAAAACAAAAGGAGATATGGAATATAAATGGCGCTTAAAAAGTAAATTCAGCGCTCCAATTTTTCCATTTTCAGCGAGCCCAACAGCAACTCTGTTGAGTGGTAAAACCCGAAATTTTCCATAGTCATGCATAGAAAACCTGCATTTAATTAAAAGAGGCAGATAAGATATAAAAGCTCTGGAAATAAAAAAAAAAGGATAGAACATGCCAAACAGCTACCGTCTTTTGATACCCAAAGTCTAAAGCTCAAATTAATATGTTTGTGGCTTTGTGCATGTCACGTGCATGTGCATGCAGGCGTACTCAAGTTATAATGACCATCATTTTTAAGATTGTCGATGACCAAGAGAGATTCTCTTCATATGAATTTGCTACTATGCTGGCACCCTTATGATTCGTGTATGCATTAAAATTATTTATATATTAAAAAATAAGCTATTGTTATTGGTTCAAATAATGTAAGAAGTCAGTTACAAACTTATAAGGCATCACTTAACCACACCACCTTTCCAGTTTCTCTTAAGGAGATAGGCACATGCAATACCAGCACAAGCACCTACTCGAGTGAATTTGGATCTGCAGACAAGCATGCGATATAGAAACTTTACTCTGTTCACCTATGCTACAAACAAGCCAAACGCAATATAGAGGAAACTTTCTAAGATCCTGTCCTAGCTCTCTCAAGAATAGACAAGGTCACCATAACTGGGCTAGAAAAAGGAAGCACTTCAGTTAGTAAACCCTACATGGCATCCTATTTTAAAGAGTACAACATTAGAAATACTAAAATATCTTTTTAAGAGAAAACACCATGATAGCAATTAAAAGATGCCACATCATTTGGCATAGCATTGCACCATGTGTGTGAGGATGAGTGTGAAGAGGCCTTACCTGCCCATGTTTATCCCAAGAAATGTGTCCAATCTGTCTCTAGATTGCAACAGTTGAAGCCTCATCATCCTATAGCTCCATGTTTCAGAATCTTTGCTATTCTCTGTGTCGATAAACCTATATTTATCAGTCATATGGAGCCCATATGAAATTAAAGCTCTAGTAGCTTCTTCAGTAGGTGCCAATGCATTTAGACACTCTGAGAGCACAAAGTTTGCATCCTTTACATTGTACAAATAGCTATTAATTTCATCCATTCCACGATTTGAACACAACCACTGTGATTTGAAAATCTCATCTTTATCCATTGCATGCCGTTCAGCAAATTGGAAGGCTGCTCCATATTGTTGGCCATTTATCAATATTCTGTACATCTCCAACACAGAACGCTCAGAGAATGATAGTAGTTTCCACATCATCCCATGAGTTTCTTCTTTATTGTGCAAGTCATAAGTCATCTGTCCACAATCCTTCATATCTAAATTGCATTCAAGCAGAAATATGAGCCCATTATAGCATGTAGGCCTTCCTAAGACAGATGAAGAAAAAGCCAGATCAGTCTTTAGAAGTCGTACTCCAAGGCTGACATCGACCATAGTGACACTACTGTTCCTCTTTGCAATAACAAGAGCACTGTCGGACCACCATGCAATATCTGCAATATCACTAATACATTTTTTTCCTCCAGGAGAAGTACTAAAGCCCATTTCTTTATAGAGTTCTTCACTGAATGCAGTAGCTGAAAGAGAATGTTTTTGACTATCCACACTAAAAGTTTCCAAATTTCCGATCAGATCAAGAACAGCAACATATGTGCCCTCTGGTGATATTACAACTTTTGGGGTTGTGAGAGGCCCTTCATGATCCCCCATAATTTGAAGGACCCCTTCATACTGAATGGAGAATAGCAGCTGCAGTTCTGAATCCTTGGATACATGCCAGAGAGAAAGGGAACATTCTACACAAGAAGAGGATTTGACCCATTAGCATGACTGCTCTAGCAAATAAGGTAAGTACGAACTATGAAGTGACTGATCAAAGAGTAACTATCTCTCCATGACAACAGATACCTTTCCTTGAAAGCAACAGGGAAATCAAAAGAATTAAGAACTAAGAAATAACTATATATTAGTAATACCTGCATTTCCTCTACGAAAACCAGTAATGCCAGTGGGACCAACTAGGATTAGGAAAGATAGGCTCTGATGAAAGTCCAGGCATGATGCGCCCCTTGGGTACTGCTTCTTCAATATAACTTCATTTTTGGATATGGATAAGCATGGTACACTTTCAAGAAGCTCCTGGTTGATCTCAACACGGTAAATCAAACCATCTGATGTGAGGATGTTAAGTGCACACCTGCAGGACAAAACTTATCTCAAACAAACCCTCTTATCTCAATGAGAACAAAGTTCTTAACAATCTGGAACTCATTTGCTTTGAACTAGAACTTAGAAAGGGTACTTACTTGAAGGAATTCTTAACATCTCCATTATCAAAAATAAAAACGCCAACAACGGATGCTGACTTTTTGGTCTGTATCTTTGTTATTTCCAACCCAGATGGTTTAACAATATAAATGGTATTCTTATCATCAACTAATCCAAGAAGGGCACATGAATCCGACCATGCCCCATGGCTGAAAATGCTTAGCTTGTCGAATCCTGTACCAGTAGATGACATGTAACATCGAAAATATTAAGCTGAATGTAATAATCCAAAATATTAATTGCATGCACTAAAGAAAAGAAAATTAATATGCATGCTATTCCTTCACTCAAGTCATCCACTATCAATGAGAAAACACGAACACGTTAATAACCAAAACCTGGAGACTGAACATGCAAAAACAAAAGTGAAACTATAAACTAGCATTCCACAGTACAACCGAAAATTAGTTGCATTAACAAATAAAAGCAACACCAATCTATTGGGAAGAAACTAACCAACACTCAGGATTCATTGCTCTCTCTTAAAAAATCTTGTGCAACTTCAATAATTCATTTAAACAAGAGCTTAGAAAGATTGCACACTTTAGAATATTCACTCGATTTATCCTCTTGAGTGAAATTATAACCAGATGAATTAGAAGCAGAATTGCAAATTCCTTTAGAAAGAAAAACATTAAATAACCAGCAAAAAATTTCATGCAACAGCTAAACAAAAGGGAAAACATAATCACTTAAAACTTAAAAGCATGTAACACATATATTGATTTTGGGAGGTACAATCCTTAGCATTAAATGGGACCAGAAAAGTGTAAAAGGATCTAAAAAGGTCAGATATGATTTTGAATTTTTTTTTTGTTTATCCATTGTACCATATCCAGTCCAAAACCTGATGTCCTGTGCACTTAATTTGACGGAACCCAATCTATGCGCACCCCTTACAAAATGGTATCAAGATTAACTAAGAAACCATGAAGGTTATGCATAGAATAAAGAGAAAGCAAATATAGTGTAACTTTTAAAAGCAAAATGAGAAGGAAATACCCTTCCCACTTTGCATGAGCTAAAGCAAGTAAAGAAGCTGCGTTTCTTCCAAATGGATAGCATATTTTATCTTCTCTTTACACATTCAACCAAATTGGGAAAACAATACGCCAGATATCATGATGGTTTTAAGATTTCCAATATCCAATGCATGACTTGTATGAGTTGCTAAGCATATTATAATGTCCGTATACAGATGGTAAGCAGAGTCATACCAGAATAAAACCCACATGGCACCATGTATTTGTCATCCCTATGAAATACCCTTATTTGGTGCCTGGCAGCCACAGCAACATATTCACTCTTTGGAGAGATAAAAAGTGACATTTCCTTCAATGATTTTGGGAGAGCGCGGTTGCCCCATTTCTCTTGAAGCTTCTTCAGACCTTCAAAATAGAAAACGTCAGTGGTGTACTGTGTTACTTAAATACTGATATAGCTGAGATGGACCGGTGCTTTTAAAAGAAAGGTGTAACGCCCGTTGTGTTCAAACTAGCCAATCATGCGATCTAGTTCCTGAACTCGTAAATAACTTGCCGTGTACAACATTTTTAAATCTTCTGAGCATCTGCCATTAAAGAAGTTGGACATCTTATTACAATTTGACAGATGCAACACTCCAGAAACTTACAAAAAAAAAAAAAATTGCACTTTTCGTTACTACAAGCTCCTCTTCTGCAATCCTATGATCAAATGGAAAGAACTGGAAAAAGAAAAATGTTTCGTATATAGGCTGCGAAACGCAGCCAACAAGGAAGCTCAAACATGTTAAGCAGGACAGAAGGAAAAAATAAAATAAACAATAAAACCCGCGCTTGATCATTCAGCTCACCATGAAACTGAAATGTAGCACGAAAACAATAACACAGAAGAATAACGCGATAAAAGTAAATAATTAAACATAGAGAATTGATCATAAACAGAAACAATGTATAGGTTCCTGAACGAGGAAAGACAATCAAACTACCACTAAAAGACCACATAGGAAATACAATAGAAGCAATATGAAAGTAGTATTTGAACAGGCAACATCGAACAAAAACTAAAATTTTTGAATCGGAAGTTGCGAATCATTACCTCGGGAGGAAAGAAATGACGAAATTCCCCACCCACCTCCTTCACTCTGCCAAATCCCAATAACAAAAGGAATGACGAAAGCATAAGTGAAATCCGGGAAACAACTCCGAAAGGAAGAACCGAAAAGTTCGAAACGAGAAGCTGCTAGAAGAAAGCGGAACTTACCGTTCCAGGAGAGGAATCCGCGGCGCAGATCCCCGTCGCATGGTAGCACGTCTCGTAAAGGATCTCCGGCACGCCTTCCATGGTGGAACTGGAGTCCCTGGAGACCTTAGTCGGCGAGTCCGGGAACAAGGAAATTGGATCGAAGAGGTCGGAATTTCATTTCCCAGACATCTGCCTTTCCTCTGTTTGGCGGAGCAATAATCGGAAATCGCAGGTGTTCGCCGACTACGTTATGAACCAGTTAAGCAAAAACGGAAGACGACACCTTAAACCACGGTGGTGACTTTGAGAATAAGCCTCCAGTAGTCTCTTGCAGGTTTCGTGATTGAGTCGGTTTTCCGAGTCGATAAAAATGGAACGGAGTTTCGTGATTGACTCGGTTGATCCAATTAATCCACAATATTTTCTTGGGGGTTATCGAATAACAAGAAAATGATCGCTTTTTATATAAATTGTTCAAAAAGTTTTTTTGTTTTCATATGAGCAAGCACCAACGCCGCCACACGGCGATTTGAACTCGTGATCTCATGACTAGATAAGGAATATGTATTAAGTTAGTCATTTATTGACTTTAATAATATTTTTCAATAAAACATCAAAATTTGATAGTAAAAACATTTTTTTTTTACAAAAGTAACTTGAATTAAAACATGATTTTAGTTGGAATTAGTGCTTATAAACACATTATGCTGTTCACATTTTGTTTGCAATAAACACAAAATTAAGAGGTCTGGTTTTTGTATCTTATGTAAGTAATATGGTATTTACCAATTACTCATGTATTATGCATATTTTTATTTCAGTGGCTTTCTTCAACTACAATTTTTCACATTTGTGCTCCCAACCAAAATTAATTTGTTGCTGCACCACTATGATGGGTGCACAAACAAACGGCTCTATTACATAATCCAAAGATTTTTTTTAATTAATCATATTTTTTTTAAAAAAAAAGACCCATTGGCCAGATGAACTCTTATGAAAAATTTTTAGCACCGGCCTCCAAGAAGGCATTTTACAACAAGAACCTTCAAAATTGGGTTAAATTCATGAAATACAACGATGCCATGTTTTATGATCACTCAGCCAGAATTTTGGAATTGATTTATAGAACATTGTATTAATATTGTTTGCATAGTTATTGCCAGGGGCGGACGGAAGGAGGCCATGCCTCCTCTCACATTTAAAAAAAAAATAAAATTTTACATACAAATTTTAGTTTAGCCTATATGAAATTTTTTTAAAAAATAATGTTTCGGCCCTATTAATTCGGCCCCTGGAGCAAAAAATTTCTATCTCCACCTCAAAAGAACAGTGGCTTTAAAGGGTGGGTCCGATTGGCACATGGTCATCTTATTAAGTGGGGGGACACTACTTCTCCTCTCATGCGCTGATAATAAAAATGTTACGTCACCAACAAGAATATAAGAATAGTGAAGCATCATGATGCAATACTACATATCTATCTTTATATTTCGTTGAGAGTCAATCTGCAATATTATTATTAAATTGCATGGCTATGGTTTGGGACCTGATGCTAGGAAAAAAAAATATATGAAATACTTTAGAAAATTATGTATACGCCTCCAGAATTTAGTTAAAATTACTAGCTTACATCAATATTCTTTTATGTTATGCATTTGAAGAAGGTACAACTAGAAATTTAAAATAGACTACATAAAGTGGTGAGTAGGTGGTCAGAGGGGAAGGTGAAGGTTGTTAAATTGAAAACTCTGGTTCAGGTCTTAGTTCCGCCACTCTCGCTTGTAGTTTCCTGTGGTCTTATAATTAGCTTGTTAGAGGGAATATTTGTTCCTACCACTGGTTGAGAGCCGAAGCCCCATCATTTCCCTCATATCTGTAGAGTACCAAACCTGCTTTGGTTGTTTGTTCCAACTTTCATATTGTTGCCTCCTTTTTTTGCAGCATATGGAGTTTACATTTTATTCCTGTCATAAATTTGTTCTTCTTTTATTTTTTTTTTCATTTTGATTTCTTGAGTTACATTTTTTTTATTTTTTAAACAGCTTGCCATAAAAATGTGACCTAGATGATCACATATTTAGTTAGATTATGAAAGTATTGGAGCACGACATGAAGTTGGCTAAGTTTCTTTGCTTACTTGAACTTCATGCATGCACCAAGTCTCATATTTTTTCAGCACAAAATGTTTAATTTTTTTTTTTTTCATTCATTGAGAAGGCAATTGCCGGCTCATGCAAAATTGTTGGTGTCTCCCATTCGAACATAATTAAGTCTGCAAATAGGTTGAATTTGGTAGTATGTTTTGTCATTTTCAGCTGCACCTAATTCATTTCATCTCCAACTACCGATATGCCTTTAGTCGAAAACATGAGTATCCTTAATAATTGTTCATTGTATAGTAAACCCAAGATACATACAATTCCATACCAACCATTCCTTTTTGCTATAACATGCATGTGAAGTGGTTCTCCCTTGCTTGTTCTTAGGGTAGAATCCAAAAGAAGGTCACAAAGCAACCAAACCCTCATAATCAACCCTAAACTCTAGTAGATTCCGTCGCTAAAAGAAACATTGGTTGGTTGGTTTATTCCGAATATGAGATCCTTTGAGATCATTTGGGATGTCAGATATGAGGATTTGAGAGATCTCAGTTCCTCTATTTCACATTGCAGTGAAATTTTTTGTTAATTTCCTTCGTGAATTGCAAGCTAAAGCATAGCGAGAGTATCACTCCAAAAAAGTTGGCCTGAACCCTAAGGAGATGAGAAGAAGAGAGAGAGAAGCTTCGGCCTTCACTTAGGAGGGGTGGTAAGATTTCCTCCGGTTCACCTGAGTTGTACAGAGAAGGAACTTCAGGCGAGCTTATGAGGCTATCAAATGCAGCGATAAAACCCTGAAATCAACAGTAAGGAGATGAGAAGAAGAGAGAGAAAAGCTTCGGCCTTCACTTAGGAGGGGTGGTAAGATTTCCTCCGGCTCACCTGAGTTGTACAGAGAAGGAACTTCAGGCGAGCTTATGAGGCTATCAAATGCAGCGATAAAACCCTGAAATCAACAGTAAGGAGATGAGAAGAAGAGAGAGAAAAGCTTCGGCCTTCACTTAGGAGGGGTGGTAAGATTTCCTCCGGCTCACCTGAGTTGTACAGAGAAGGAACTTCAGGCGAGCTTATGAGGCTATCAAATGCAGCGATAAAACCCTGAAATCAACAGTAAGGAGATGAGAAGAAGAGAGAGAAAAGCTTCGGCCTTCACTTAGGAGGGGTGGTAAGATTTCCTCCGGCTCACCTGAGTTGTACAGAGAAGGAACTTCAGGCGAGCTTATGAGGCTATCAAATGCAGCGATAAAACCCTGAAATCAACAGTAAGGAGATGAGAAGAAAAGAGAGAAAAGCTTCGGCCTTCACTTAGGAGGGGTAGTAAGATTTCCTCCGGCTCACCTGAGTTGTCCAGAGAAGGAACTTCAGGCGAGCTTATGAGACTACCAAATGCAGCGATAAAGCCCTGAAATCAACAGTAAAGGGCCACCATGTTTATGATATTTGCATTGAAAGCGAAACCCATGTTGCAGTATTTGTCCATTGGCGTAGTAAACTGTTTAGACACAAGGAGTAGGTCGAAAGAAAGGAATCCTTCTGTATGATGATGTAAGTCCATGATGAACTACTACCAAGTCTACCATTAAAGAAAAGCGTATACAGAAACCATCTCAAGGAATACATTGAAAGGCAACTAAACATGATGCCCAATTATTGTTCTAACTTGCCAAAATTCTAAGCATGTTGGTTGGAGAATTATGGTCGATACGACGCTTAAAGTGCAGCTTTTTCTAATATTGTTTTGTCCAATAATATTTCAGTTTTATGTTCATTAAGAGAGCAACTTTAGTGTACTGTTTCCCTTCTGAGTATGGAAATTGGAGGGCAGCCTAGACGGGATCGATGTTTTGGCATTAATTGTAAGTGCTTGCCAAATGTTTGCTTTTAATTTATAGGTTGCAGAATCAGATGACTTACACAAACTTGTAAGTTGTAACGTCAATCTCTCTAGTGTTGTGCATATTTGATTGAGCCCCACAAAGTGGAGAAACGTCAACAATTCGACCCTCTCTCTCTCTCTCTCTATATATATATATATATATATATATATATATATATATATAGATATATATATATATATAGATATAATTTTTGATAGAGCCCCACAAAGTGGAGAAACGTCAAGAATGAGGCCTCTCTCTCACGTGTATGCATGCATGTTTCCACTAAGAAGAAGATGCAATCCTGCGTCAGATTTTAAGGCATTGTTTTACTTTGGCCACCGGTTGATAAATCGTCACAAGTTTAGGAATCACAGCTGCGATTTGGTTCTGCTTCTTGTTCTTTATCACCTGGCTGCTGTTATTAAGGAAATATCTGTCTTTACTTGTGTATTCTAATGAAGATGCTGAAAGTTTATTACTGCCCTTAAGAGAAAAGTTGGTCCAATGCTCATCTATGGATTGCCAAATGAGATATGATTATGAATTCTAATATCTATAATTATCTTCATGGAGTGATTCACAGACAGCCCTTAACATGCCGTTGAAAATTTCGTTCCATAAAGTGACCGACCTACCATCTTTACAAAAAATAACATATAATAATAACAACAATATAAAATTCTTGCGCTTGGTAGGTCGATTATCGTTTAGTCTTTTTCTTTTGCATATTTCCTCAAATTTATTATCCATCTTAAATGCTAGTTTCCAACTCCTCCAACTCCACAATATAATACCAATCTCACTAACCGATTGCTTTGAGAATATTGTTCTTCTTCTCCTCTGCGATAAAGATATGTTATTGCCAGAACAGTCGGTGTGACGGGAAGTGTGGAGACATTTTTCTTTCCTCATGGAAGAGGAGGAGGAAGAGGGAAAAGAAGACTCCACTTCCTCTGAGGGAAGGGAAGGGTCTCAAGAATCTGGATGGACCGGCTATTTTGAGTATTTCTTAAAGCAAGGGAGAGGGGTAGAGGTCACCTCTTCCTCTGTTTATGAAGGCCAGCCGCTTTCGACTACCGTGTCGGATGCTGCATCTGCTGCAGCACAGAATCTGCTGTGCAATGTTCAGGTATCAGCACCATCGAAGGCATGCAAGAGGCTGGAATTCAAGAGGAGGAAGGCAAAGTATGTGTTGGATGAAGACATAGAGGACACTGCTAGTTCTCCCTTGAGCAGCCCAAAAGTCTGTTTTCTGTTCTAGTGTTTCTTCATTCCTAATTGGCTTTTCTTCTTCTTGTCTTTTTGGGTTGCTTTCATCCTTTGAATTCATGGGATGATCCATGGTTTAATGGTATAGGTTAGTGGGATGAACTTGGATGTTGGTTCCTGCAAGAAAGAAGAGAACTGTGCCGCTGCTGTGGTGATCTCTCTCTCACTCTCTCTGTCTTTTCTAGCAGATCCGATTGTCATAATCTTAGAACGTCTTCTTTGCGTTTCATCCAATTAATAATAATCCTACTTATGGTACAGGCAGAGAATTCTTCAATCAACCGTTCCCCATTGCAACCAGAGGGCAGAGACCAGATGTTGCAGATTCCTGCAGAAACTGAACATACAGAATTGAAGAAGAGAGGCCTGTGCCTTGTACCACTATCAATGCTAGCTGACTACAATGGCTAATTGCCATATATATACATATATATAAATAATTGACTGCATCAACTATGTTCTTCCTTCCCCCTCTCTCTATATATACTTGTATGCAACATGAACTCATTGTACAGATCAACTTTTACTGCTAGCCCCATGCTTCCATGTTTGAACATATTATGCCACAGAGGGCCTTCAGTCTTGTCATGAATGTAAACGTCGGATATCCAACATAACCTTTTTTGCTTTAAAGTACCAGAAAATGATTCTCAAGGCGGGAGAGAGTTCAGCCCATCGCCTTCCCAAAAATGTAAAATTAGGACTGTGGAAGTAATCGATAGTTAATTTCCTTATATTTTAGTTTGCACCATGGTGTTTCTTCTTCAGTAATCAAGTCTCTTCCTGCCATAGTTCTTGAAAGGAATTATACGGGAATGAATTTCACAAAGAAGTTTTCCCTTTACCTTTTCGCATCATGTGACTGCAATCTTTGTCATTAAGGGAAGCGTCTGCTTTGGGCAGCCGTGAGAATCATTGTCACATGTTTGGGAGAGAATGATTCTTATGGGCTCCACTTTCACACGTCATGGCAGGCGTGGGAAAGTGGGGCTGAATCAAGAAACATGTTTGCCATTACCTTGCAGAATTCGATCGCCATGGAAATTAATGATGTCAGTGGAAGCTCAATATCAGCAGAAAACAAGGTTTTAAGAAGATGCTATTTCCTACGTGACGTCCATTTCCTTAAAGGGGTTAGAGCGCCTTGAATGCTGGGGGGCCAAACACTGTTGAAGAAAGGTTAAAAAATCAGGGGAAATTTTCCTATGAAAATGAGAGAAGAACCAAACAGAACTACTGTAAACTAAAAATATATTGAAATCAGAAAAGAAGGGTTGAAATTGCAGAAACAATATCAACCGAACATACATTAAACAGGAGAGGGCAAATGGCAAAAGAAGATTGAACTTTTCCTCCTTTTTTGTGGGTGTGGCTAAGAAAAAGTGTGCAGTTATTTAGTGAACAGAGATTCCAATGGATGGAGATTCAAATCAGATGTACCTTTTACCCTATCCAATTTATTGGATGTTCATATGGTTTTCAATTCAGATTGGAATACAAATCAAGAAAAGTTTATACCACATCTCAATATGACTTTTAAATTCATCAATCTGAATCCAATCTAGATCCAACTTTAGATTCATTTTGTGACTTTTAAATTCATCAATCTGAATCCAACTTTAGATTAAAAAATGAATTCGATCTGCATTATGATATCCTAAAAACCAACTTCCAAATGTATGAGACATTGATATAGGAAAATTTAATTCTGGGTACCAAATGTTCACCATGTGGAATGACGGTGAATACAATTCCACAGCAAACAATCTGGGTGGAGACAGGTGAGAGTACTGTGTGGGCAATTGCCCACATATATGAAGCAACAAAAAAAAAATGCTTACTTTCATATTGATACTCGAAGATAATTTTTCTAATTTAAACATTGGTACCATTTAAAATTTTATAACTAATATGTCTCAACAAGAATTTTTCTAGCTCTACATTTAGAAATTCATGCTTCACTTTCACTAGGACAATCACCACAAGATGGATGTTATCGATTTAGTAGCTTTGTTTTTTATGCAGTTAAATTTAAATGTGAAAAAATATAATTCAAAGAGTTTTACTAGCCAAAACTGGCTCTTCATTGACTCCCAATAAAATGGTACTTGACTCGCATGACACATCCATCTTATAGACATAACTCAATTTAGTTTGCCTAATTTTTTAGTGTCACGTTGCACCCGACCTTGACTTTAGACACCCAAAAAAAATTAAAACTGAAAAGGCTCCGAACTCTGATGTTAGCATAAAGGAAATTTTTTCGAAGCCTAGTTATTTGTTATGAATTTAAAGAGGACACCATGGCTTTGACAATTTTCTTAATAGGCATCACATTTTTCACGAAAACTATTATCAAATAAAGGCTAAAAATGCATGCACTTTTGTATGATCTAAGGAACAAGAAGATTAAATCAAAATTAAGTAGTGAGAACGCAATTTAGTGATATAGGGTAATATTAAAAAAAATCATACGTAGATAATGTTTTACTTTTTTTTTTTAAGTTAATGAAAGTTTACTTTAACTCATTATTTGACAGTTTTTATGAAAAATGTTGCGGCCTTTATTAAGAAAATTGTAAAAGATGCATTTCTTTTTAATTATAGGAAAAGATAATCCTTATAAAAATAAACATTCTCCTAACATAAAACACTCATTCATTTTATTTTTCTAAAATTTATGAATATTAGTACAATGTAAATTACCTATATAACTTAGAAGTACCATTTTGGAACTTTTAACCGCACTGATTTGCCTCACTTGAAGGCGCGGTCTCTAATTGGTAATGCAGGAAGGACATTGAACCCAGGCCGCACCGCCAACCCACACATCTTGGCAGGTCAGGCTCAGTTAGAGACTCAGGCATGACCGGATTAGCTTGCTCAATCAATCTGTCCGACCATCTTGTATCATGAACCAAAAAACCTAAGTTCGGAGCCAGAAATTTTCATGAGGCGGACCAAATTAAGGTTTCTAAATTTTGACTAGGGTTGAAATATCATTTTTCAAAATTTTTATATAAAACAAATGTAATTTTTTAAATTTATACGTAAATTTTTTTTTAAAAACAAAATTTGAGATGGGGCCAGGGCCCATGCGAGCCCTACCTTGCCTCTACTGCTGCATAAACCCGATGGCCAACCCTGCTTATATAACTGACTCTAAGTTAGATGTCTTGATCGGAGCATAAATTTTCTATGCATTCATATTCATGAATTATAAAACAAAAATAATATCGCCACATGTTTTATATCAATATTTGGGGCTAATTTCTGACCCCTTTTTTCTTCTCTTTTTCTATTGGGTATTCAAGTCAAGGTTACACCAAATATTGTACTTTGACATATGGTAGACCACTGTCACATGCTCATCTCCAGATGTTTAGCCCGGTATTGAAGATTGTGAGGAATCTTTAAGAGTTTATAAAAGAGGTCATGAAAAAAATGATTGTCTAGGAGTCAGTCTGGTTGTTACAGATGATGCCTTTCATTTTCTCCATCATCTGAAATATATTCTTAAATCAAGAAGACAATTAAAAAGATAATCAAATATAGTTTGAAACCTCTATAATGAAAAATGTTAAGGTAAAGAAGGAGACATTTCTTTGGGGCAAGCGGGAGGGGGTCCCACTACTCAAGTGAGAGGCCAGAACCCAAGTTTAGAACTGCTTCAGGATCATGATGAATTTACGGTTACACCCTTAGAAGGGGACTTTTCTTAACAATAGGGGTGGGTATCGGGCCGGGCCGGCCCGAGTCTCGTTCTAGGCCCAGCCCATTTAAATTAAAAAAATATACTTTTTAATTATAAAATAACATTTTTTAATATAAAATGTATTTATTAAGAATAAAAAAATATTATTAAAACAAAAATTTAAAAATATATATATATTTTTTTAACTTACCGGGCCAACCCGGCCCGACGCCCAGCCTTACTTAACAATGGCTTTTGGTTATGCAATTAATACTTCCAAGTAGGCGTGAACACTAGCCTGAGTTCAGTCAGCTTGAACTCGGCTCGATTAATGAAACCTTGAACTCGACTCGGCTCGACTCGGTAGTTACGTATTGTGCTTGAGCTCGACTCAGTTAAGGCTTGACAAATTCGTTTGAATAGAATTGGCATTCTTGGTTGCATGTTGAGCTTGAGCTCAACTCGATTAAGGCTGTACAAACTCGTTTGAATAGAATTGACATTCATCGTTGCGTGTTGAGTTCGAGCTCGACTCGATTAGGCTCGACAAACTCGTAAATTTGTTTGAATATATTGACTTGATTAATGCTTAATAAACTCGATTAAGGTTCGAGATCAACTTGACCGTTACATGTTGAGCTCGAACTCAACTTGATTATTTGAACGAGTCGACTCATGAACTCGAGTTTGACTCGTTAAGCAAATGGCTCAGCTTGAACTCGTTCACGAGCCGAGCTTTAACAAGTCGAGTAGCTTCACTCGTGGTTCGCCCTTACTTAGAAGGACCAAATTAGTTAATCACTAATTAATTAAATGGGCCTGAAAGAAGGAGATGGGAAGGTCTTTGCCGCAATCGAAGGAGCAAATATCTGATGATCCAATTGTACGTACATGGCAGGATATGGTGAGAATCCTTAGAATCTGGCTAAATAAATAGATCAGAAAGAGCAATGGAGCCTAGGAGGAACTCTCGATATGCAATGAAATATTTAGGGGGAGTTTGATAATCCAGAATCATGGAATTTTAGAATCAAAATGTTAATTTTTTAAACAATTGGAATGATTAAACAAACATGGTATTTTGTTTCCCTGGATTTTTTATTCTATTCCCGTTTGAGGAAAAATTTGAGTTCCTTTTCCTTTTTTTTTTTCAGAAAATTCAATCCCTGGAGGAGGATTCTCCAAGGACTTCAAGCTGCTATATTTCAGTTTTATTTTCTTTTAGATTTTCTGTTTTTTCCCGAGCTATAGCACTCTTTTTAGATTTCTTTGTTAACTTGAGTCTCTTGTGATTCCGTGAATGAAGTTGTGATACTCCTAACTCTTGTCATCTTCTCCTAGATTGCCATTAAAATAGCAGTCCTTCCCTTCAATGTGTTTTAGAGTCTTCGCATTTGATCTCTTATTTTTTGGATTTCTAACGATCTTAAATAACCTTAATTTACTTGATATTATGGCGGTCCATAAAAGACCTGATTTTTTAAATTATCAACTTGTAAAGCGGTTCGCCTCTCATATTGATATCTTTGCTAAAAGTTTCAATGAATGCCTTAAAAAAACCTATACTGTGTATATATTTATTCTCTTTTAGTTTAAACCAATGCTATTTAAGATTTCATAAGCTGTGAGGAAAGATCCTCAAGTTTTTCCGCTAGTTTGGATCAATATTGCTCACAATAAGCTTACTTGTTGGTAACCTTGCTACAATCTTTTTCTTATCAAACACCTATGTAACATTATATAAGAAGCAATGTTGTGCTCGAGATCTCAATAATGTCACATCCTATTTTCTCATGAGTAAGAATCAAATATATTTTGAAAATATCATTTTCCTATTTTAAACTCCAAATTAATTTAAGAGAACGTCATTGTTCTCCTCTGTCTAAAGTTTGTATAGTCCTTTGCTTTGTTATGCATTTTGTTTACTTATGTTGAGTCTTTGGTTTAGAGTATTCAGATGCGACGGAGCTCCCTCCAATCCGATTCCAAGTGTATGTAATGAGATTTCTTGTTTTGAGTGGTCGGCAAGAATCTTATAAGTGGGTTCAGATAACCCTATATAAGCAAGTTGAGACCCGTGACAGTCATAAAAGTAGTCTTAAATCATCTCACTTAAATGAAGCCAATATCAAATCAATTGGGTTCATAATTAAACCCATGGTTCAATGGACTGGCTTATTGTCTGAAAACATATTTAAAATTTTCTAAATTCTTATCACCTTTTTATTTCTTTTTCTGTTTATCTTTTTCCTAAAACTAATTAATATACCAATGCTTTTTGTCAATTTATAGTTGATTGTTGCAATACTCGTTAAGACAAAGGAAAGAAGGTGAGATCTTAGACAGACATATATTTTTCAAAATTTAAGGAACGTTTGGTTAGTTTGTAGTATTATGATAAGATCTTGGGTAAGTTGTTAGGTTCTACCACGTTATATTCTTGATTTATGAAAAAAAAATAAAAATTTTATATTTGAATTATACCATAAATTTATAAAAGTTTAGATCTTGAAATTTAAGGATCTTAAGTCAAAAATTCTTATTTTTTTTATTTGAAATTTATGAACTTAAGACATAAGAAAAAATTTAATTTTATGATGACGTACATAATTTGTTGAAACAATATATTTAAAGTGGACCCTATCTTAAGCGACCCTCCAATCTAAAACTTTAGGGGTGTTTGATGCAATGAAAATCAAGAATTGGAGACATTTTGGTGGAAATAAGTTTTTTGGAAAAAAGAAATTGGAAAAAAGTTTATACTTCCCATTTGGATGTGTGTTTGATGACTGTTATTTCTCAGTTTGATTAAAAAGAAATATGTTTCTGGTTAAAATGAATAAGAAAGGAAGAATGGTGATCATGTTTCTGGTTAAGATGAAGAAGGACGGAAGAAGGGTGATCGGTGAATTGTCGCAAAACTTTCTTTCTCCCCTCACTGGCTAAGCTGTGAAGGGGTTGCTGCCTCTATCAAATTGCCCCGTCATAGGTGAGATCTCTCTCCCTCTTTCTCAAGATTGAGCGCCGCCGGCTCTTCTCTCTACCCATCCGGCAGCCCTCGCCCCTCTTTCTTTCTTATCGGCGGATACATTATTTATCGGTTTTTGTCGCGCGATAGGATACTGTACTGATATGGGTTTATATATTTGTAATGTTTTTAAATTTTAAAAATTTATGGGTTTATATATTTGTAATGTTTTTAAATTTTAAAAATTTATTTAAAAAATTCAAATTAATTTTTAATTCAGTAGATTTAAAAAAGAGGGAGGTCAGGACTGAGAATTATCTAATTTAAGGCTCATGAACTCGTTCGTGCATCTCGGTGATCTACGGCTATGACCGTCCATTCGTCATCCGGATCGGATCCCGATAGTTTTTTCGGGTCCCCAACTCTTGAAGCCCATTTTGCCACGGCCCCCAAACGGCATAAATAACCGAAAAGTGAGAAGGAGAACGTAAATTGGGAGAACAGGAGGTAAGAGAAAACGTAAATGCTGCTCTCCGTGCAACAGCCGGAGCAGCTTGAGCACCTCTCTCTGAACTAGATTCCGTGAAGCGTTCGCGGAAAAGAAAGAGGAGCAAGGAGACGAATAGCGAAGATCGCTGACAGTCCTTCACCATGATCTCCGCCGGCAAGCTCAAATCCGTCGACTTCTATAGGCACAGATCTCTCTCCCCCTCTTCTTCTCCAGTAGGATCGTTTCGCTCATTTCTTCATGTCGATTTTCCTTTCTAGAGAGACTGTAGAGACTATTGTGCCTCAGATCTGGCGGATCTTTCATCTGCTTCTTCCATTTGTAAAGTGTAGAGTCGGCGAGGTTTTCTGGTTTTGGAAAGGTGGCGACTTTTGTGTTCGTTATCCTTTTCCTGGTGCTGATGCGGGTATTCACATTGCTGCGCGGTTCGCGGATACTGAATTGGGCTTTAAAAGCCAAAATTTGATATCATTGTGAATGCTCATGACATAGAGAGCAAAGGAAATGATTCCGCGAGCAAGGTTGAGGTTTTAGTTTTACTGTAACTATGTTCGGCGGATTTACAGATTCTCCATGATTAGATGGATGAGTAGATTCTTAATGTCCATAGGTTAGATGGTATTTGAGGAATTGGTTGAGTCCGTGCTCAGTCCACTTCTTTATACAACTTCCTTTCTGCTAGTGGTAATTGTCAACGCAACTGCCGCGATTGGGTGATCAGCATGTCCATTCTGTGGAACCATGATATATTTTCCACAGACAACAAGGAATGGGCGAATCCTTGGGTGTTAAGAGTTGTTCCTGGAAGCTGGTTATGCTGACTGTATAGGAGAAGCTGCTGTCTGGAAAAAATTAAGACCGAAGAGGGGGAAACTGCAGCAATGAGCATTTCGCTTTCTGATTGTCCAGGTTCTTTCACAATAAAATTGAACAGTAATAGGATTCTAAAACTGGAGTTTTGACAGTAATAGCAAAACCATTTCGTTCTGTGTGCTATTTTCTGTTGATCCATATATTAATCCAAATAAACAATCAGGTTCAAAAAATGGAAGCACGGTAGGACGTGATGCCTTGAAAAGCACATTGGCTGAATGACCTCGAGGAGGGTGAAAATGAAACTGTTCGGTTTGTAGTTTTAAGAGTGGTTGGAGGGACTGGGTAAAGGCCAAAGCTATGGCACGTTTGGTGTATTTTGTGTGATAATAAAAAAAAAAATTCTCAAATCGATTATATATCTCCTGTTGGATACTATGTGCTTGTTAGGTATTCAAAATTCATATGTTTTGAGAAAGTTAGAAATCCATTATTATGTATGTGCATTTCATTGTTTCGCAATCCACTTGCCTGATGTATGTTCCATCAGCGTTTAGACTGATTTCTGCTGTTACCGCATGCCAGCATATTGTGCTTCTTTCCCCTTTGTTGTTGTTAAGTAGTTTCTTTAGAGATGCAATCAAATCATCTCTCTAAAAAATATTTATTATTTACAATTTGTTCCTTCTTGTATCTTGCTTGAATTGTAATATATTGAACCCAGTAACTAATTCTAATTATTTGGAGTTTCAATGTTGAACTACAGGAAAATTCCGAGAGACTTAACAGAGGCATCATTGTCAGGTGCAGGATTGTCCATCATTGCAGCACTTTCCATGGTTTTTTTGTTTGGAATGGTACGGGTAAACTCTAGCTGTTATTGTACTCTTAGGTTTACTGTTTGTCATGTACTTTTGTTTATTTTTGATAACTTGAATTTTTTGTCCTGATAAATTGTTTTTCACTTTCTTTATTCAAGAAGAGTGAAAAATCATGTCATGCTATGGGTGTTTCAGTTATTGAAGTTCACAAGCATTCTGTGTCTATGGGCTTCATTGGCACAATCATTGGTTCTTTTGTCTCCAAAATGTCTTGATCATCTATCTGGTTATTCATATCTTGATTTTTCAGGAACTAAGCAACTATATGGCAGTACGCACGACCACAACTGTTGTTGTTGATAGGAGCATGGACGGGGATTTCTTACGCATTGAGTTCAACATGAGGTATTGATGACTTCCATACCCTCTTTTGGAGTACCAAATTTGTGTTCCTTATTTTCTGTCTGATAAACGAAATGAAAACAAGAGCTAATTCTTGTTAGTTTAAATATTTTTCTTCTTCTGTTTGCAGCTTTCCTGCTTTATCTTGTGAATTTGCCTCTGTTGATGTAAGCGACGTGTTGGGCACAGTAAGTTCCTGGATCATTTGAACTATATACCAGTGCAAATTATACCTGGGAAATGTGTACGCCTATTTATGCTGCATAATCATATCTAGCATGGACGAGCCTGTGCAAATCTGAGTTTTGCAAAGAGGCTGTTATCTGCTGAATTCTTTGTAAAATGTGACAGGGTCTTTCCACTGGTTCTGTGCATGAAGTTAAGTTTGTGCTGGTTTTTCTGTGTTCCAGATTCATGTTTCAATTAGTCCCATGAGTTATTTTCTTATTTTCTTAAATGTTTTCCTAATGTTGAATGGTGAAATGAGAACATAATTTGTGGTATACTTTGATGATCAGCAGAAACCGTTATATCGTCTGAGAAGTTCCAAGTTGTCTGTGGATCTCTATTGGCATGATAGTGTTAAACTCCTTTAGTATTCACTGAACAACAAGGATGGCGTCCCAATTGGCTGTGGTCTTGTCACAGTAATTTAATACCTTTGTAAAATGGACAAAGATAAGGCGTACTGGAGAAGAGGAATGAGTTCCAGAAGTTCAACATAAAGTTGATTTGCCTATGAAATTCCTAACAGAGTAACTATATTTTGGTGCACTTATATGAAACTTCTTACTTGGATGCCATGAAGAGGCGAAGTTAAAGCAAGGAGTTTTAGGATAAGTAAAGGTTTGTGTTTGGATATCAGGTTGAAAATAGAGAAAAAAAATATCCTGTGTAGACCCGAAAATGGATGAAAATAGTTGTGTTGCAGCTGAACATCCCCACATCTTGAAATATTGGCACAGCCACTCCCTTACCTGCATCTAGGTCATGCCAACTCTAGTGTGACATTTGTTTCGGCGGGCTCCTGTGAAGCAGGTGTTGACCAGATAAATTCTATGTAGTTAAAAGTGCTCGGTGGGCCTAGGCAGCGGACATCACAAGAAAGCTGAGTTGGGTCCTAGGCGGTGGCTAGGTGAATAGAGGAGAGGAATACGAAAGGGAAAACGATGAAGAAACAGAGGGAAAGGGTCCAACTCCAAGTACTTGAAACTCCTCCACATCAATGAATATAAAATTTTATAGTTGAAATGAAAAAAAAAAAAAGGAATTCTGCTTGGGCCATCTTGGTGCCTTGGCCTAGGCGGGTGCCAGGTGCCTAGGTGTGCTTTTTGCCTTTGAATTTGAAAAATCAAATATTATGTGCTGATCTCATGTTTCACTGATTCAGTTGTTTTTGTAGAAAATTGTTTGGATCTTTGCTTATGAAGGTAGTGTCAGTGGTCTGTCTCACTTTGGAACAGTTGAACTATTTTGAGACAAGCAGTTTAAAACTTTAAAGATAGAGTATTAGGAGTCGTCATCAACTAGCTGAGAGCAGTCACCTTATTCAGGACTCCAAAGAGGTTGGAGAAAATAGCTTAGAAAATTTAGGTAATGAAAAAAGCAAATACTAGAGGCATTTGAAGCCCACCAAATATCCCAATATTTTGGAACTGTTACAAAAAGATATGTGTAAATGAGTATAAGAAAGCCCATCTATGTGGCTGGTTGAAACCTGAAAGCAAATTTTAACTACAGAGGTTTTGAGGTGTGTCAGATTTTGAGAATAGATGTTAGTAGGGAGTGTTCTTGTGATTCAATTTGTCTGTGAAATGTTTTTGTTTTATCCAGACTGAACAATTCTAACATCATTGCATCAGAAGAATGCATGACTTGTGCTGCACTTTACTTTCATTATAATACATGACCAGTTCTTGCTTTTTGTTTCTTCTGTTTTAAGGAACACAAAGTGTTTGTCATCAATTTTATGTATTTGACTTGTTAGTTATAGACAATCTCCAACAATGGTATCACTTTGCAGAACAGGTTAAACATCACAAAGACTGTCCGAAAATTTACAATTGACCGTAACCTAAAGGCAACAGGCTCTGAGTTTCATTCTGGTCCTATCCCTGATATCCTGAACCATGGTGATGATGTTGAGGAAGACTTTGGTGAAGGGGCACCTTCTGTGAACTCAGTTGCCTTTGACAAATTTGTGCACCAGTAAGTTGAAGCTGGATCTTGAACTTTCTTTCACTTTCGTAGATGAATATTATCCCTTGGTTATGACCGTAACAGTGGCATAGTGGGATTGGATGCATACATGTGCATCAGTAAGTTGAAGCTGGACCTTGAACTTTCTTTTGCTTTTGTACATGAATTTTATCCCTTGGTTGTGACTGTAATAGTGGCATAGTGGGATGGGATTGGATGCGTGCATGTGCATTCTAAATTTTAATTCCAAATTGCATATTTCGATTGGTCTTGATTTTTACAATTGATTAAGATATGATTTTGTCTCAGGTACCCAATTTTGGTCATTAACTTTTTCGCCCCATGGTGTTACTGGAGCAGCCGCTTGGTAAACATTCCATTTCTTTCATTATTGTTGTCACTTCATTCAATGGTTTGGCACCTTTTGCTTAGATAAAAGTTTAGTCATTCTTGTTCGGTTGAACAGCAAACAATGCCTGGCCTGGGGCCAGGTAACCTGCAGCAGCCAATGGCTGAACTCATAATTTCTGCCAAGCTTGACCCTAATTTGTAGACCCAAATGAGTCTGTCTCATTATCACAAACATATGATAATATGGGGCATGAGCAAAACATAGAAAACAAGAAAGTGTCAAAATTTCACTTATTTTGAAAATATCCTCAAAAGTATTTCTTATGATGTTAGCATGATATTGTCCTTAAAAAGATTTTTTTTTTAAATTCTGTAAACATTTGAAGAACTATATGGAATCTTTATAATTGTCTCTTGAAAGAAAACTAGTAGAAAATTCATATTATTTCATAAATTTTTATTATTTTCTGATATAATTTTCAATTTCTTAAATTTCTCTGAGAAAAACACATTTTCCAATGAATACCCAAGAAAAAATCTTGCTAAAAAAACTTGAAATTAATATTTGTGACAATGGTTTGGCTGAATGGAGCTTGGACCAGACCTGGTAAAAGAAAAAGAGGCACATTGGGTTGTCCCAGCCCAGTGTAGGTCTTCCTCTTGTAAAAGAATTGTTCTCAAGTTGACATATATTTGATATCTTTTTTAAGCCTCTTCTGTTATATAATCATGAGGCTTGATATTTCCTCTGTTTGATATGGTCTGATGCTGCTTGCTCATTTGCAGAAACCATCATGGGAGAAAGCAGCTAAAATAATGAGAGAGAAGTATGCTCCTCTCATGCTTCATCATGTGCCACCTTTCTTTTCTCTGTCCAATAAAAAGGAAAGGGAAAAATGGTGCTTTTTATTCCCTTCTTGGTAGCTTCTCTCCAAAATCTGATGAATACCTTTCTTCAGGTATGACCCTGAAGCAGATGGAAGGATACTCTTGGCCAAGGTTGATTGCACAATGGAGGTGGATTTGTGTAGAAGGTATTGCTTTCAGTAACTTTGTGCAGACCTTGATATGAACCAGTTAGTCCTTTCAGATACTGTAGATAAAGAAGTTTGATATGATTGAAATTTTTTATAGTCTCGAGTGCTTTTGCATGCTGCAAGTTTTGCTTGCTTTACACCATTAGAGATAACAATAGTGATAACCTCTATGTTTACTATCAAGGAACATATTTTTTCTGTTTCATTAGAAAGGACTAGGCAAATGTGCTCCACCATGACCTGATGGAGCATGCCAATCGAATTCCTTTGATACTTGCTGGTTGCTGATTGTATGATTCATCAATTGCTTTGCCAAGGCTACATTGAGAGCCAAGGATCTCAAGTCATTGGATGTGAGTTGCTCTAGGTCTATCCTTCTCTTTGATAAAGAAAAGATCTGGGGCACTTTTGAGGATCTTATGTCCTTGATTATGTGAAAATGTATGACAATCAGAGGTTTGGAACTTTGGATCTTGAAGCCAATTCTTGCTCCTAAAAGCTGAGATTAGTCTTTCTGAATTGCTAAATGTTTATCATTGCTTACCTATCTATCATAAATGTCTGATACTGAATGTCACTAAGAAGTACAATCAAGGTGGTGGGAACTTATCCTGTTCAGAAGAAGAAAAGGAAACCATGTGAGATTTTCATAAGAACTTAATTAGGCAGCCATGATTTCTGAAGATCTCTTGTAAAAAATATTAAGGCAGGTTCTACATCACCTAATTCCAGATAAGGATGTGTTATGAATGGTTAGTGTATGCCTGGTGTTTGTCATTAACATTTCTGTTAACAGGCATGCTTGAGATCGTGAATGAGCTTGCTGATATATTAATCTAAACTTGAAGCAGCTTTAGAGGAATTCTGAAATTCGACATGCTCATATCTAGGTTAGTTAGAAAACCTAACATGATTAAATTATACATTTGAAACTAATTTTTCTTCTTCATCAATGTTAATGAGGATGTTGGGGTTACTGATGCTTCCTGTATCATTGTCAAATAAGAACTTTTTTTCTTCAAAATGATCTTAATGCTTGTAAGGTTATCTATCTATCTATCTATATATATATATATATATATATATATATATATATATATATATATATATATATATATCAGTTGCTGGTCAATTTGATTTTTGTATGACTTGCAATATTCAACTGTCAACTGTCAAGCTTTGTTTTTACGCGGGTCATTGTTTTTTATTTCTGTTTTCATGCAGTGAAGATCTATTGATTACTAGAAAGACATAAAACGAATGACCTATTTAATCCCTTGATGTTCTTTATTTAGGAAATATAATGTTGTCTATTTTAGCCAATGTATGGGAATATATATGTTTATTGAAATAGATTAAGAAGATATAGGTGTTTAAGTGTGAATACTGAAAACTTCGGTGGTTTCTATGACTGGGTGATTTATTTGTATCTTGTTGGAATTTACTCCATGGAATCTGAAAAAAATGTTGTGTTGAATTATCGTTATCAGTGTTGTTGTCGGATTTGACAAATATTTTGGAATTGCTATTCTTTTTTTTTGGAAGCTGGCTTGATAGATTCAAAAGTCTTCTTTTTACTGTTTTATTTTCTTCAAACCAGGCATCATATACAGGGCTATCCATCCATCAGGATCTTCCGTAAAGGAACTGATGTCAAGTACGTAAGTTCTTCCATCGATGTGCTACCTTTAAATTTATAGTAGTGAACAAATAATTTTTTTCTTCTATACTGTAAGATTTGTCTTCAGTAAGTGATATGATATGCAGTTGCATTGCTGCTTTGTTAAGTGTTTTCCTTAGCAACAAAGGGAATAAGATTTCATCACCTAGTACAATAGTTCTGTAAGAGTTTTATCTGAGTTTTTTTGCTTTTCAGGTGTCATACATTTTCTGATCAAATTATGATTTTTTTTTCTAAATAGTGTTTTTTCCTTATTTTCATGGATTTTGACAATAATTTTCTAACAAAAGTTAAGATGACTTTTTACTGAAACTCTGGTTGGTTAGAGTAAGAATTGCATGTGTCCTTAAGAAAAGGTGATAATTTATAGGCCTCTAGAAATAAAAGTTTCAACTGTCTTTAGTTTTGGTAGTCTGAAAATTTAACTGTTTTAAATTGTGATGGTTTACTCAAGCCATAGCCAGTAAGTTGCCTTTTGATTTTCATGGAGGAAAGAGAGAAAGAGTGCATGTTTTCACATTTTTGTGATATCCTAAGGGCATGTTTGCATGAGGAAAAATTTTTACTTAGGGGTGAAGGTCAACCCTGCATGTCACAGCAATCAAACACTATGAAGTTGTCCAGGGGCAATTTCATGAACCCTACAATTTATCTTCAAAACTCTTTTTGTTTCCTTCTCTTTTTAAGCATACACCTTGGTAACATGGTTACCAGGGTGCACATGTCTGGTTCGCTGCCCTAAAAGGTAGCCAACAACAAATTCCCAAAAGGCAAGCCACTACATCAGAAAAGGGTTGCATGCTCATGAACTTACCAAATTTGCATTTACGGCCTCTTCATCTACTTTAACAAGGTCTAGACCATGTATTTGTATACGTGCATTTATGTCACGTAGATTTTACTCTAGATATCTTCATCTCTGATTTATCGAATGTCTGCAAGTGGATTTAGGATATCAATAATCGAAAGAGATAGCTTTTAATATTTGTCTAAATGGTAAAAAATAACGGCAACCAAAGGTGTAGTTTTTAATATTTCATAAATGATAGGTTTGTTTGAAGTTTTTAGTTGCAAGTATTTCAAATGTGGATAAGATTCATTTGAACTATGGCTTCTGACACAGGGAAGATCATGGACATCATGAACATGAGTCATACTATGGCGATCGTGACACAGATAGTCTTGTCCAGGTATAGATCCAATTTGGTGGTTCCTGTACAGTTATATGAGCAGAATGTTAACCTACTGTGTTATCTGAATACTCAATCTGTTTGAAGGTTCCATGAAGTTTTACTGGATTTAATGTGTACAGGCAATGGAAGCCTTGGTTGCCCCAATTCCAAAGGAATCTAACAAACTTGCATTGGAGGATAAGTCCAATGGGACCATAAATGCAGTAAAGCGCCCTGCACCTTCAGCTGCAGGCTGCAGAATTGAGGGTTTTGTGCGTGTTAAGAAGGTATAGTTTGTTTTCTCAATTGAGTAGTTAAATGTTTTCAAGATTTAGAAATTGTTTCTGTAAAGCATTTCTAAAGTTATGATGATATGGCCAAAAAGAAACAGAGTTTGTTTTCTGCAAAGCCTTTCTAAAGATATGATGATCGCTCTGAACTTTATATGTGTCTTCTGTTAACCTCAAGAAATGCAACTTGACATAATCGCCTGAAAACTGAATAGACAAAAATTACAAAATTGTCCAAGTATACCTGCTGCAAGATCATCAGAGTTGTACTGCATTCTTACATCCACTGTTATATGATTTATAATACCTTCTGTCCTATTTGCCAAATTTACAGATTGGTCTAGCTCATCATTGTTTTATTATGTCTATCCACAAGTTACAGAAATTTCCTTGCAGGACCATTATTTTCAAGGTTTATGAAATAAAACTGTGAAATTCCTTGATGGAAAAAAGAGAGTGAGTGAGTGGGAGACAGGGCTGTTGGATGTTTGTACCACCAGAAAGTGTTGAATGTAATACGTGCTACATTGATTCTCAGATGCATGCACTTGTGCATCATGTACCCTGTTCAGTTACTATCAGCGATTTCAACGTATGATTATGTGATTCTGTATTCATCCAGAATCGATCGATCTTTGATGGCTTAAAGTTAAAACTCTTAGAATATTTTTCTTTTCCTTTTTCTGGATGGTTACTCCGTGCAGGTTCCAGGCAACCTTGTCATATCAGCTCATTCAGGAGCACACTCATTTGACGCATCCCTTATGAATATGTCTCATGTTGTCAACCATTTCTCATTTGGAAAGAGACTTTCTGCAAGAATGCTGCATGAAGTGAAGCGCCTTACACCATATCTTGGTGGAAGTACTGACCGTTTAACAGGAACAGCTTATATAACCAGACAAGGAGATGAAAATGCTAATGTTACTGTGAGTATCTGAATCCTTTAATTGATCCCTGTGTCAGTTAGTATCAGAATGTAAACTCATCTTTAGTTTTTCATACATGGAAAGTTGGAAACAAATTGACAGTTCTTGGTACTTCTCGGCATATGTGTCC
The DNA here is from genome assembly GCF_008831285.2 of Nymphaea colorata. Taxonomy (NCBI): domain Eukaryota; kingdom Viridiplantae; phylum Streptophyta; class Magnoliopsida; order Nymphaeales; family Nymphaeaceae; genus Nymphaea; species Nymphaea colorata. The sequence continues at coordinate 19,340,082 of NC_045148.1, forward strand.
CCTCAGATTGTAAGGCGTTCTTTGTGGAAAGTCCTGGTAAAAGGATGATTTAGATGGTTACATGTTTGCTTTTACAGATTGAACACTACCTTCAGATAGTTAAGACTGAAGTTGTATCAAGAAAGGCTAGTCAGGAATTTAAATTGCTTGAGGAGTATGAATACACTGCACACAGCAGTTTGGTGCATAGTCACCACATTCCTGTTGCTAAGTTCCACTTTGAGCTCTCTCCGATGCAGGTGCTTCTCTCACTATTTGTTCTCTTGGTCCACTTTTAACATTTCCAATACTCCATAAACTGTTGGTTTGTTCAGGTATTGGTGACAGAAGTGACTAGATCTTTTTCTCACTTCATAACAAATGTCTGTGCCATCATTGGTGGTGTTTTCACGGTTAGTTCTGCATTACCTTTTATGATTCTTTTTGAGTTAATGCCTGTGGTTTTCAGGAGAGAAAATTACTTTACTTCGTTCACCAATAACTACACTGAAAGTCCATTGATTAGTTAAATTACCTCTTTTCTCTGTTTGTGGTCAAGCTTAATTTGCATCTACCCTTTTTTTTGTCTGATCTAGTTTTGCCAATGTCATTTCAGGTTGCTGGAATATTGGATTCCATCCTTCACAACACAATGCGATTGATGAAGAAAGTAGAACTAGGCAAACACATGTGATAGGAAACTGTGTTGCTCAAGGAGGTGCCAATTTTGCTCAATTACACCTTCCGCATAGGCCTCTGAAATTTTTAGGTGCTCTATATTGTTCATTCTTTCCCTTCTGTAACCTGAGAATGTAATAGTGATAGGTCACTTTGGCGCCGTCAGAAAGTTAATTTTGTTTCAGTTTCATTATTGATTTAGGATTGTAGAAAAGATGTCTAAACCACCATTGTTGTACTTTGCAAATAATAGCAAATGGTGAAACCGCGCTAGCTTGGTCCATGCAAATTAATCAATTTTTTTCTGAAGTACGTTTGATTGCTTCGCTAGCAGATTTGAAGTCGGGCTTGAAAGGTGGCCCCGTCGAATGTCACATGTTTTATGAAATCGAACCGAAGCATTGAGGAGATAGCATGAAGCAAATGCCGCATCTCCAATATAATCAACTACCGTATGGGCCCTTTTAAATTGTGTCAGATGAAAGGGCCTCTTTGGTCGATATAAGCCTGGCTGTCAGCTTGTTCTAGTAAAACTGAGTTTAAGCAAGTTGATGATAAGGACATGGTACCGCTTCCTGTGTTAAATTTGTCAGAGCTTACATAAAAATCTTGCCGTGAAAAAATAGATCTTTCTTTTGGAGCTTATTATCTCTGAACTCATCGGGATTCAATCGGGAGACCCGAAGCCTTTGCTCGCAGCCAGGGCCCGGCTTGATAAGCTAAAGAGTCGGGCCTGACCGTTAAAATTCACGGCCCAAGGCCTGCTTTGCCTTGTATGATGGTCGTCAGAAGGAAAAAAAAAATGCAGACGTTGGTGAAACCCATTGAGGATTTCCACTTTGCAAACATGCCAAGAAAAGAAATTTGTACATGTTGGCACGGTTCTTGAGAGAGGGTGTCTCGTTGAGGAAGATTCTGCATTCTGACTGACGGAGGAAAAAATGAACAAAACAAGAAAAAAATGGAGAGCAAGAGTTTAAAGGTGCGCTTTGAGCCAGTCAAATAGTTGGATAGCTGGCCCAGGCTCTGCTGATCACGGGCCTGGCATTTGACTGGTCTTGTTCAAAGATTCTATATGAATTTCTAGACTAAACCGAGATAGTTAACTTTCAGAAAACTCTAATGATAGAGGGAGATATCTATGCATCCTTTTTCTGAGAGTGGGAGAAGAGATAAAACTGATTATTGATCTAAATCAGAGTTTGAAACTCATGTAATTAACTTAACCTCTTCAGGTTATTTGATTTGGCTAATCCAAGAAGGGATAGATTTCCGATAGATCTCATTCAGCTAGATACGGTAAATTAAGAAAGATGTAACGCCAAAAAAGAGTTGTCTGTTGAGCCGTATGAGGCAGGAAACTCTCAAGTACGGTTTTAAGGGAAGGAATTGACCTACCTATTCCGACCGGGGAGAAGAGGCCATTCGATAGGGAGATTCAGAAATTGCGGAGAACAAGCTGCTGAGTATTGGAAACAAGCCATAGCGCTTACTCCAGGTAATTATATTGAAGCACAAAATTGGTTGAAGATCACAGGCGGTTCAAATAAGAACACTTTCTTTTTGAATTGAATTCACTTAAATTGTTTGTTGGATCCATCAAATAGATTGTTGCTCCCGGGGGAATCGATAGAGGAATTTTATTATATCCCTTCTAAGAACGTTCTGTCCATCGGGTACCTGGTTTGATGGACATCCATAATTTATATTACTCTCTAGCTTTCACATTACAAGCTTCAAAATTACTGCCCAGCTCATGATTGATCGGATATACTAGGGTTTTTGGGCTGTACTAGGGTTCAAAGTGGGGAGAGTGTACTTTCAACTCGGTAATGTGCTCCACCTTATTAACGCAGGAGCATAATGCTTACAAGAATTGAATTGATAGTTGAACTTTCACAAGCCCACCAGCTATGCTGTGTGCCCTTTGGAGCATGATAGACCATAGGTACCAGAAAATCCTTCTTCCCTTTTCAAAAGTAGCTTCTTACTTTGTTTTCCTTTCTCTGCTTCATGTTGCTTCTCTGAATCAAATCTTTTGCTATATAAAGATTTTCTGAACATTTGCTTCTCTACTTTGTTTCACGTATCATTTTCATTTACTATGAGTTGGGCTGACTCAGCTCAGTTCTTTATAACCTATAATAAATGGCATGGATTTGAGAAACTTGAATTTTGCTGTTTGAGGCACAAGAGGTACTACCTTATCAAGGCTCTCCGATTCTGGCCCGTGAAAGGGTGAAACTCCTATAGAACTCATAGCCAGATGAACCGAAGGATTGCTGTACCTAGAAAGGGGGTCCTGTCTGGTAGCTGGCTTGTCACTGCACTTGGCAGTAATCTGCTAAAGTGTCTGGCTCTAAATAGTTCACGGGGTTGAAGGTGCCTTCAGATTGAGTTTTACACTGTTCAGGATGAAATTATAGGTATTAGAGTGGATCTTCGTTTTCTGCAGAAGGAAAACATAAAGAAGAAAACTTGGATTGTTTGTGAGAAGTTTCCATGTTTCGGAAAAACTGTCCGCGAAAAGAAGTGGGCCAAATTAATAAAACAATAGACGTTCTTACATTTTATTGAACAATTTAAGTACAATCAATCAGTCAATCTGTATGGTATATTACATCAGCAATCCCGCTAGAAGGAGGATAGACATTCAAAAAGGAAAAAGATCAAACCAGATATAAATGGCACAAGATCAAAGAATAATACAGACACAAAGGCTCAACCATCATCCATCACAAACAAGCAAAAACTGACAATAAGAATGAAAGGATTCCAGGACTCCTATCACAGCCACTCCCACTCTCACATAACACTAAGAACAAGAGGGCCCAAAAAGACTGGGAGAATTGCCGCCAGTTTGCTGCTTTTTTTGATAGAAGAGACGCCATTGCCAGAAGGAGGCACTTCCACAGTTGGCGGCGAAGCTGGAGGGCTGCTAGCTTCAGGGGCAGGAGCAGCAACACCTGAAGGAGCAGGAGGTGACTCAACAGGAGGTGAAGTAGCAGGAGGCGATGCAGCAGGAGGCGAGACTGGTGGTTGAGTGGAGGGTTTCTTGGTTCTGTCAGCCATCACTATGACCACGAGCTTCTCATTGTTCTTGCAGTTGTCCTCGACTCCGCTGATGAAGTAGTAAGGGCCCGACTGGTTGAAGGTGAACGTGGTGCGACCATCAGTGAAGGAGGCGATTGCTGCTGCTGTGTTGCAGTTGCTGTAGTCATCCTTGCTTACTTGAAGCACAGAGTCGCTGCCTGCTTTGTAGACAAACACTGCACGCAGACCAAAAATATGAGTTTCTCAAGTAATCTCTAGCTTTGAGTTCCACAGCGACCAACAACAGTAGTCCTTCATCCATTGCTATCTTTTTAGATGGTTGAATCCAGTTGCTATGGTCACATTGAACCAGATGCCCAACAACGCTCTGATATATAACAAACTCAACTTCTAATTCAGATGTCAATTCTGATATTAACAGTTATATAAAGTTAAATAAAAGACCTAGTAGCTAATCATGCCATCTCTGTATCTGAAGAATATTCTACCTTCCTCACCCTGAGAAAGGGAGAAAATTATCTGATAACTCTGCTACATGGTACTGTTCCACTTTCATTTCTGTTTATCCTTATTTAACCAAGATGAATATAGGAAATCCAGAGATAAGCAGAGTTAAATGAAATAGTCAAATCTAAAGCAAATGGAAGCAGCGACTCACGCAGAGAATCGCCTATCTGGAATCTGTTCTTCTCCGCCCACTGGTTGTAGGGCTGCGTCGAGGGATCCTTGGGGACAGTCCATCCTTCTGAGCCCCCAACCTGGAATACCGTCGCAGTCGCTTCATTCAAGCGGACCAACAATAAACCGAGAAGGAAAGCTGCATGTCTTGCTCTCTTAAATGTCAGAGACATTATTCTGATCTATGAACAGAACGAGGAATTCGGTGACAAGGATGGGCAAAAGGGCCAAGAGTTGAGGGGAAAGTTGGAAGCTTGAGGAGGAGGACTGATGTCTAGAAGCTGAGTGAACGACTTTGCAGGTGAGCGTTCTTATAGCATTTTCAATTTGGTGAAGTGTGACACAACTATTCTATATTCCTTGTTCTATCCTTCAAGAAGGTGAGGATACCTTGCCAAAAATACGGGAACTTTTTTTGAGTGTGGCGTTGGTGCTTTAGCATCTGCTTTTTCAATACATCCTCCCGAATAACTTGCTTTTCAACTAAAAGCATATGCATACCTTCCTTCTTGGGTTTGTTGAATTCTTTATTTATATAACTTTTTCCTTTCAGTTGTATGTGTATAAGGAGACGAATTGAATTTTGAAAGTTGGGGATGCAAATAGTTGAAGGTATTTTCTGTTATTGACTTGAATTCAGTGTGCTGAGTGGAAGAACAAAAATATGAACACGATTGCAATCAGGTTGTGATTCGATTTACATTTTATTGAATTGATGAAATCTGATAAAAAAAAATCCAGTTTCAGTGGATCCTAATCCAAATTCATGTAAAACTAGAACTGGAGTTTGAGTTCCTGCATGTCCAAATATGAAACCAAATCCAAGTCTGATTAGGTAATACCAAATTATTTTGATATGTGGTAATTAGTTACATTCATAAGTTTTAAGTTCCCTAGAAGACCAAATTCATTTTGCATTTTGGGTTTATACTAGGGGTAGGGCTGCACAATTATAGTGGAGCAACTCAAGATCTGGCAGAGCTCGACTTGTTTGTTAAATGAGTTAGTTTTAGTCGATGCTTAAGATCGGTGATGTGCAAGTTGAAGTAGCGGTATCACTCCGAGACACCCAAAGCAGCCTTAGACCCTGAAAGACCCTGAAAGAGACTTCAACCTTCACTCGGAGGGTAGGATTAGCTTGCGCTCACCCGAAATTAGTCGGGCTGAAATTGTATGTGCTCAACCCATGAGAGCTCGATTTCCTTGTTAGGAGCATGCATCAAACATATATTACGTACTTATCACAGACAAATGCCCTTGCTCTAATCGACAAAAAACCAACATCTTAACTTGTTTTCGAGAAAATGGGATAACTCAAATCACTTACATTACAGAGAAAGATTAGACCATTTAAATTCTTGCTAAAAGTTATTAATTTTGAAAAAAAAGATCAACATGCCAACTTGTTTATGATCATTAATTTAGTGTAAAACTTACTTTAGTACAAGTGGTTTTCGTGAAGATTATCGAATATTTTACTGGCAAAATTTTAGTGTTACAAGGTCGCTGTTTAATTTGCAATAATTGAAAATGCCCGTCTTAGCTTAATTTCTTTTTGAACTTGGGCTTAGCTCCACTTGCCGCGGAAACAAGCCATGCTTGAAGCTAGAAGCTTTGTTTCAGTTGCAGAAAGTTTAGCTCACGTCAATCCCACTGTTCTTCCGTTTTTCTTCATTTTCCTTATTTCTATCTCAAGAACAAGATTTTCTTGGCAGTTAATCCTTAAAACTGAATGTCCAAAAACGGAAGCATGTTTACATCTTTTCTAGAGGATCAAAAGCCAAAGTAAATCTACGCCAATTTATTTGACTACAAAGGAAAAGTGAAAAAGAAAAAGCTAATGGATCCAAATGTTTCCTGACACAAAAACTTTGGACAGGTCGCTAAGATCCGATTAGCACTAAAGCTGGATACATGTAACGGGATCTCCCAGTGGGGCACGGACCCGGACTCAGTATGCGGGTTAGGTTGCTAAATCCGAATCCAAATCTAAAACTTGATGTGCTTTAGACTTGAATCCCTGATGAGTTCTTTCAGAAAAGGCGAACCAGGCATGAATTTTCCGTCGCCGGGCAAGAGTAAAAAATAAAATTTTGAAAATCTGACGGTGGGGAGGAAAGTTTGAAATTTAATTAATAGTAAGTTTTTTTTTTTTTTTTTTACTTTCCTTTTCGCTTATAATCTTTGGTTTATGTTTACTTGTAACATAGTATTCTCTCACTAGCCTCAGTGCATGTTGGAGAGGAGATTCTATGTTTGGAATAGTCGGCATTTGAATCATTGTAACATATCTTATGTGAGTAAAGTTGAGCTTTCTTCCAAACCTCTTTGCTTACATTGCTCTTGTCATGAATGAGATCTATGCCCATTGCAAAAGCATCACTCCATTTCCTTGTGCTCGTTGATTTCCACACGCATTCTTTATTTTTAAGTTATCTAGACACCCTTTTGCTCCTTTAGGCTTATGGCGGACAAGCAACCACCCGGCTGCATGGGCCGAAGAAAGTAAGATGGTGACGAGAGGAGTGTCACATTAAAAAGAAAACAAAGTAAGCAAAATGAACCTTTGGTTGGAATTGCAACGATGAAGGGTTGTGTATAACCTTAGGCGGTGAAGCATAACTGGTTGGACATGAAGGTACGTAGAAGGTGCATCATTTGTTTCATTGTTGTTGGTGCGACTTTCTTAGACCGTAAATAGTGGGATCACGACGCTCTTATATAATGAATGTTTCATTTCCTACCCAAGTCCGGACCCAACCTACGACCCTGGTGTTTAGAAGGCCTTCGAGTCTTACGAATGGTAGGTTGTTAAACTCCTGAAAGGATTGTGCATAAAGGGCCGTTCCTTTCTTAAAGCACGTTTGATATCATTTCATTATAACATTTTCATGTTGTATGACATTTGAAAAGTCATTGAAATAATCGAATCCTTCTAGTGCCGACCTTTTTTGTTTTAGCCTTCACTGATCAAAGTCCTGTCCAACATGAAGACCAATGAACTGTTTAGGAATAGACTCAGTCATACTGAAGAATTCCCACTATTCCCTACGCTTATAAAACTGCTCTGGCGCTCGCTAGAAACTCATCTGTGCGTTCTTTTATGCAAAATAACATGGTTAGATTCATCATAGTCAATTCCCTTAAAAGAAAATTTTGTGCCTAAAAGATTTGTGGATGTCCTTTTCTAATAGTTACAGGAAATCTTTAATGTGAAGTCCATTGTCACGGAAAACAGGTTTTATTTAAAAAAAAAAGCATGGAAAAAAGTCAGCCAAAAAAGAGAAACTTGTTTTTTAGAAAAAAAATGAAAATGAAAAAAAAAAGTGAAAAACGCGTATTATTCACGTTTTATTCGTTTTTTCATGTATTTTACATTTTTAATTACTGGTTTTTTATTTTCACATTTTGTTGTTAGTTAATAGCTTTTTTGAAAAAACTTACCGAGATTTTCAACTTTACCATATTATATTTTGGAGACCAACCTTGCCATTTTATACTAAAGACAAAATTTGTGACAATAATTTGAACCCAAGAATGTGGTGCGACAAACCTATTCAATTCAAATTGTGCAGTTTGATTAAAACAATATCAGAATGAGCTCTGAGGTGTGAGAAAGATGAGCATAAGGGATGAGGCGACCTTTGCGACAAGTCCAGCAAGAGCCTTTGGCACCTTCACAGGTTGGTTTAACTTTTAAAACCAAGTCAAGGCCCCAAGATACACACTTCAGAGTAATTTATTTGATCAGATTCCAATATACATAAATATATGATCAGATTTAATTTTAAATAAATATTCTATGTTCCACGTTTTTCTAATTTAAAAATCGACCATATTTGGTTCAAAATTCTGATTCCGATTTACATATTGATATAAATGTAAAAATCAAATTATGACTGGATTTAGATTATGAAAACGAATTTTAGATTCGGATTCAAATATAACTTTTTCCTTTTTGTTTATATTCGAATCCGAATGTATAAATATTATAAAAAATATCGATAAGAGTATATCCTATTCAAATCGAATGACTTACAAAAACAGCACCATGAGATAACTGGAACCAAGAAAATGATATATTTGAATTTGATTCAAGGCCTTAAGTTGGCAGTTTTTACATTTCATTTCTTACCAAACCTTACAAAAAGACATAATGACGAAACTCAGGGAGCACAGGTGATAGAATTTGAGATTGATTCAAGGTCTTAATTTGGCAGTTCTTGCATCTTGTGCTCTTAGTACCTGCTAATGGAGCAGTGACAGTGAGGATCGAGCAAAGTGATAGGAAGATCCAGGCAGATGAATGCCCAATTAAGGGCACAGCACAGCAAGAACGATGAGCAGGCCACCTCACCGTCAATGCAAAGGCTTAGTTTAGTCCTACAAACGAACCGCGTGGCCGTTACGTGCTGTTGGCTATAATTCAAATTCTGCTCGTTAAGAGACGCCTTCTCTCTCTCATGGCCTACCAAGAACACCCAGAACTTCGAACAAATTCTTCTTGTCAAGATCTCCAAATGGGAGTCTGTGTTTCTGTGTATCGGATGGTCCAGCGGAACTAACGGCTGGTAACTCTCTTCCTGTCACTAGCCAAACGCTCCCTTTCTTTCCTCTGAGTTGGGCTTTCCAACCCATTCTCTCCTGTCAACTTCTCTTCTGGATCTCTTCAAGCACTTGTTTGTCCCTTATTGTAGAATTGCTCTTTCTCTCTCTCTCTCTTTGTGTCTGTTTCTCATAGTTCCCGTCCTGTGTAATTTCTTCGTCCATTCTTCCCCAAAATCTATGTTGGGAAAATGCACACTCCCAACTGGACAGAACGAACAGTTTCTGGACTCGAGATGGTGACAAACCAAGTTTCGTTCTCTAAGTTTCTCTTTCATTTTGTAGAAAACCAGTTTTATTTTCTGTAGCACAGCCACCTTGATCTATGATGAATTGTTGCTGAGGAGATAGGCCTCGGTTGGTCTTCTAAACAAATAAGGAGGGATCGAGGTTTGGAGTTTGTGAAGCCATGAGAGGGGGAGAACGCATGAACTGCTTCCCATGTTTGAGCCTGAGACATGGCCATAGAAAATCATCGAAGAAAGGGCGACGAAATCAAGTGGTTTCAGTTGCCACGTTAGTGAAGAATACTCATACCAGATATGGTGAGTCAATTTGCTTCCGAATGCTACCTTCCTTATGCATTTACTTACTTTCGTGTGTATATAGACTTATTTCCTAATACCATACTAGACGGTCTGCTATAAACATTTAGAAAAAAATCCGAAACATGTAGATGCTTTTATGCTTGCTAACCCACTGTACTCCTGCCTTGTATGAAACCAAGTTGACAAAATTTCTTGAATTTTATGGTCTTTTGTGCAATATGAGCCGTTGGTTTTTCCGTTGCAGTCAGAACATCAAAAATATGGTAAACTCCAGCTCTCATGGCTTCACCAATCCCAAGCCACATAAAAGGCGCTTATATACTTTTCAGTAAATAGAGTGTAGAATGGCTTCCATGGTAAAAAACATGATGACCACATCTTTTAAAGTTATCTAGGGGCAACTCATTTGCAATGGTCGTGTATCTTTTGCCAAATGAGAGCGATGTGGATATGAAAATTGACAGTCACACTTTTACATATTCTTGCCCTCTTGTCAGCTGGTTCTGAACTTCATAGTTTCGGTCTGGGTCTCATGGATTCATTGTCTCTGTGTTCTAAAGCCAAATAAAGAGATAAGCCTGAGGAAAATTCGATGTAGACATAATTTTTCGTCTTATAGTTAAGTTACTCGACTCATGAGGTGAAGAAATAGTTATATGCAGCCTTGGATGGTGCATAATTTCAAAAGTTGTAAACAATCCAGGCGGTGCTGCAGAGAAGGGTCTCACAGACGAGGTACTCAGAATCGGAAATGAACAAGTTGCTGCAACTACGTTCACATTCCGTGAGTTAGCAGCAGCAACTAAAAACTTCAGGTCTGACTGTCTTCTTGGTGAAGGCGGATTTGGAAGAGTCTACAAGGGTTATCTTCAGACCACTGGTCAAGTAAGTTCTCTCTCTCTTTGTCTTTCACTTGCTCGCTAGCTAAGATGTGAACCTCCGTCTCATCACTGCGGTTAGTTCAGCCACATTTCAGTGTAATCAGTTAGGTTGCCTTTGGTAAATTTCCAGTCGAAAACTGCAGTCTCATAATGGATATTCTTTGTTTTACAGGATGTGGCTGTGAAGCAACTCGATAGGAATGGATTGCAAGGAAACAGAGAATTCCTCGTTGAAGTTCTGATGCTTAGCATGCTTCACCATCCAAATCTTGTCAAACTTATAGGATATTGTTCAGATGGAAATCAAAGGCTTCTGGTATATGAATACATGCCATTTCGATCTTTGGAGGATCATCTTTTCAGTAAGCACCAAGTCTTCTGTTCCTTTTGGGCCTTGCTTTGCTGAGAGGGCCTCTTAAAACTTCACTTAGCCAGATCATGTTGTCACCCAAGTCCGGAGATTATTTCTTAGGCTGCCTTCACATACTATCTTCCTTTTATATATTTCAAGTGGCCTTCAACACAAGATGAGTGGCACAATTTTATAACTGTATAATTAGGAAACTCAAATTCGTAATGCAGATGTTCCACCAGATAAGGAGCCTCTAGACTGGAACATACGGATGAGAATAGCAGAGGGCGCTGCCAAGGGTTTGGAGTATTTGCATGACCAGGCCAATCCTCCAGTAATCTATCGTGACTTTAAAGCAGCGAATATTTTACTGGATGAAAATTATCATCCAAAACTCTCTGACTTTGGATTAGCTAAACTTGGTCCAATTGGTGAGAATAGTCATGTCTCAACAAGGGTGATGGGAACATATGGCTACTGTGCGCCAGAGTATGCAAGGACTGGGCAGTTGACAAACAAATCTGATGTTTACAGCTTCGGTGTTGTGCTTCTTGAGATAATCACAGGACGGAGAGCCATTGACAATTCAAGACCACCAAAGGAGCAGAATCTTGTTACTTGGGTATGTTTCCCTCTTCCAATCACTGTGTTCCACGATGTTGCAGGTGGCAAGGATTTGGCTTTATTTTTCTTTCTTCTCCCCTTCTTCATATCATGACTTCAACTAATGAATGTGAAGGCCCAACCATATTTTAAAGAGAGGAAAATGTATGCTCAAATTGTTGATCCCCTGCTACAAGGAAGATTTCCAATCAAGGGTCTCCATCAAGCTGTTGCTGTTGCTGCCATGTGTCTCCAAGAGGAAGCCAGTGCTCGTCCTCTGATCAGTGATGTGGTTACTGCTCTCTATTACATAGCACAACAGGAGTATGTTCCTGAGGCAAGTGAAACTAGTGAGCACTATTCTTCTCGTTTTGAGAACCCCAGGATTGCTGATGCCAATGAAGAATCTTGATCAGGCTCAAGCACCACTGGGGATGAGCAATGCAGAAGCTATAAATGGAACAATGGAAGCTATCTTTTACCGCTCTAACTTAAAGAAGCTTGTATTTGATGACTGCCTAAGGCATCAATTTAATTTCAAAAGAAATGCAGCTTCTGCCTACGTGCAGAACTTGTATAGTATCCGTACAAATTTTAGTATGTTGGAATCGATATATGTTTTCCTATCAATATCTATAGCTTTATAGTACTGCAGCTTGCGTTTGTCATTTCTTTCCATATCTATGAGGTATGGGCTATGGAGTCATAGTATCTTGTAGCTCACATTTCGTAACCAAGTCACCTGGTTAAATTTCTGCAAGGCACAGAGCCACATAATATATTGAATAACAAAAAGTTGTTGGATTAGATGATTAAGCATTGTTGGATTAAATTGTGCTGCCTGAAAAATAAGTCTTGCAACTTAAGTATGCCTTGTTGTTGGATGTTCTTCATAACTAGGCAAGTCACAAAAGTTGCACGCTTTTAAATGCATGCTATAATGCTATAGTAAGCCTGAACCCATATAGAAAATAGAGAAAAGTGAAATAAGAACAATGGCTTGACAGGATAGGCTATTTATTTTTCTAAACATACACAAGTGAATTGAAGCATGGGTAAATTTCTGTTAGATTATAAGTTCTTAGCCTTGTGTTGTTAACCGAAGTTGATTTCCAGGCACAGGCCTGGGGTCAAGGTGCTGGCTAATAGCGACATGGTTTTACACCACCACGAATGCGATTTTCATATCCTGGACAGTCATGTTGTAAATGCAAAAATTGCGCTTCATCTCTCTCATTCTCTCTCTCACACATGCACATGCGTGCGACACGCGTGTAATCAGCGGCACAGTGAACCTTCATATTTCATATGTTACGGCAAGTTTTCCTAAACCTCTTGGCATAATGAATGCAAGTAAATATTTTCATTATTGGAAGTAGTGAAAATTACTTGTCCTCAGGTTACAACAAAGAAAAGGAAAGCTTATTTATTGCACACTGGAAAGAAACATGGATTCTTCAAGTTCCTACATCCTTGAATGGACAATAACACCAGCACTGCCTTCAGTCATCTCCAAATCTCTTTCCCTTGGTGCTTCCTTGAACTGTTCTTCAGTAACTCCTGCAGATGTACCAAGTGTAAGTACAGACCAATCAAAGATCGAACTGTCAGAACAAACATACTTGAGGGGAAAAAAACAGAAGCGGCAAAATGGTGACCGTACCTTTCGCCATGGCGGCGGTAGAAGAAATGCCACCCTGCACTGTCTTTAGCACAGAATCATAATAATTTGCACCTGACCATTTCTGATGCTGGAGCACGTCAACCCCATTTGCTCTCTCCTGCCTCTGTATCTTCTCCACATAGGCTAGCATCCCTCTCTTTGCAAAGTCACTTGCAAAGGTATGAGTCACCAATGCATCTGCATGAAATCCTGCCAATGTGATGAATTGCCAGCAGAAGCCCAGTCTAGCAATCTCTGGAATGAAGTCTTTCATTTCTTCATCACTCATTCCTGATGCATCCCAGTTAAAAGATGGTGACAAGTTATAGGCTAGCATGGTCTCGGGGTAACGAGATTTCACACCTTGTGCAAATTCAGTACACTCTTGGACATTAGGACTTGATGTCTCCATCCATATTAGGTCTGCATGGGAAGCAAAAGCCCATGCTCTTGTTGTGGCGGCAAATACAGAACCTTTAAATCTATAGAACCCTTCTCTAGTTCTAGGCAAATCCCAATCCCAAAATGTATTTGCCATACCAAGCCTCTCTGCTATTTCTCTAGCTTCATAATTGGACAAGCACCTAGAATAATCTGATAGCCTTATCCACTCATTTGTTTTCCTTATCTTTTCTGTCTCTGGTAAATTCAACTGACTGATTGCATCCTTGACACAGTCGGAGAAGGTTTTCAGTTCCGCCGTTGTTAACCACTCATCCTCTACGGCTTGCATCTCTTCCCCGGACTTACCTTCATCTGCAGCTCTTGCTAACACGTCTCTCAGGCTTTTCCTCCTAAAATTGGGATTTGTGGCTCCCAATATGAATTGATGGTCTCTAGTGTCTATATTGGTCTGGATTAAGTTAGCAGCCACTGCATCAGTTCTAGCTATCAGAACGGTCTCTACACCCATAATATCAAACTGTAGCCTCGCAGCTACAAGCCTATTAATGTGCTCGCTAGTTGGAACCAGAACTTTTCCGGCCATATGACCACATTTTTTGGTTGCAGAAGATTGATCCTCAATGTGGACGCCGGCAGCTCCACGTTCAACAAACAGCTTGCAGAGTTTCATAGTTGCAGTTATCCCTCCAAATCCTGTATCACCATCTGCAATTATGGGTTTCAAATAATCTATGAATGGTGTTTTCTGTCTCTCTTCCCTGCTCATGTTCAACCTAGCTTCCCTCTGTTTCCTGTCATGAAATTGCTGGGCAAAGAAGAGATGTTCTACTTTGTTAGGGACTGTATCGTATGGGTAGTCAGCCAAATCAGGCCCTGGTTCGTTGCTTGTAGTATGGGTGGAAGAGCATTGCCACCCTGAGACGTAAACCGTGTCTAAATACTTGGCCATCATGGTTACTTGGACTGGGTCCAGTGCACCGAAAGTTCTTGAAGCAGTTCTGTTTTCATGGTGGGTCTTGAGGATCCTCCACAGCTTCTTTGCTAGGTCGTTTGATGGGTAGCTCTGTTTCAGGCTGCCTCTAAGAGACACCACCTGCTTTGAGCTATATGGACGGCGAGTTAGCCGGAACCTTTCTGAGTTCCACCATTTCTCAACTTCCGCAACCTCCGTTTCAAATCTCCATTCCTCCTCTGCCATCTGTTGAATATATAATTTTGTCAGCAAATTGCATCCAAGTAACCACAATTAGTACAACTCTTCAAAAATGTATTATTTCCGTTGATATTACTTTCCTTTGAGCCCTATATCGTGCAGTCTTTGGTGGTCGAATGATCATAACTTTGTCACGGATTTGGTTGTCCAGTTTCAAATGGTGGGGTTTTTGGGTAAAATTGTTGTAAAATTAGATAGAAATAAAATAAATGATATACTCAAAGGACAATATAATCAATTAACTAGATAAATGATTAACATGATGTTTTAGTAATAATAGAAATGTCTTGTTGTCCGTGTGGTCATACATATATAAGACGGTACAACAGGCATTAGCGATTCGAGGATTGACATAAGAAGAAGCATTCAAGGTTCCAAATAAAGATAGAAATGAAGGTAAATTAACTTAAGACAAAAATGGTAAAAAAATATGCTAAATTCATTTTAACATTATTTTAAAAAATAAATACCTTTTCCAAGTGTTTTTCATTTTAATCATTTTTAACCTAAATGTAGGTTTTTTGTTCCAAAAAAAAAAAACTCAATATCAGTGACAACAAAACATTAAAACCTTCTTTATGAAAATACATATTCAGTTGAACTAATGCTTCCTTTGGATGCAAAGAAAGGAAGAGAATGGGAGAAAAAAAAGGCAGTCATTCATGTATTTGGTTGACTAATCAAGAGAAAGGAAAGAAAAAGAAACACAAAAAACTTGTTCAAATGCAAGGGAGAGAAAATGGAAGGAGGGGGAGGGAAAAGAAAGGAAAGATAAAATGTAAATTCAATCCCTCCAGAGGTTGTAATGGAAACAAAAGGCATGTGACATCTTTTCTTTCTATTGTTTTTTTTCCTCTCCCTTCTCCCTCCATTTTCTTTCCTATCATTTCTTTTCCATCCACTCATTTTCCCTACTTTCTCTCCATCCAGACAGGGCAGTAGCAATAAAGAGCTAGAAAGCGAGTGTGTGTATGTTGCATGCACTATTTGTGATGTACACATGCTTCTGCGTGCTTGGTTAAAAGGAAGGAAAGCACATAACGGACAAAATTCTCATAAGTTTTGTTCTTTTTCTTCCTAATAAGTAGCTTATAAATATACAAAACAAGAAGAGAAGATGACCAAAGAAGGAGCAGAGAACGCAGGCGCCATGGAATTGAGCAAATTGAAAGAGTACTCCTTTCCCGCTGAATCGGACCTGCGGGCTCTCTGTCGATAATATAAAAGGGACAAATCGAACACGTTCGTTTTCTTCTGAAAACTTCACCTTTAAATAGACAATCTCCGTGTGGTGTCCTAACAATCTTCTGACAAGGTCGCCTTTACCGTATCTGTAACCAACGTCTTGTCCTTTTCCAATGGCAAAAGAAGGTTTGAAGGGGCCTCCAGGGGCTTCCCATAAATGGTTGGCAGTTAGTCGGATGAAAGTCCTATCAGGAGTCAGATTCCTATGTGCATTATGATTCTGCAATGTAAATGGTAGCAAACCTCTAGTTAACGAGTGTACTGTATATCCATTGAGGTCTTGAAGCAGTCATACACAGAAGGAAATGATCCTGTTGTTTAAGGAAAACCCCGGTTTAAACACATCATTTTGGCTTGAAAGGACGGGTTATTGATACTGAAGGTCACTTGGAATTGAATGCCATTATTCAGGAACGAGAAAGCTCAATCTAGGAGATCTGATTCACGCTGAGGTCTTGACATCCTTTACTATCCACCATTCAACACGCTTGCCTTGTGGTTGCTTCAGGACAAAGATCTGCCCAGAAAAGTTTCTTTCTTTCTTGGAAAAAAAAGGGGAAGGTGCATGGCTACTTCTACTGGACCATACCTTCCCAATTTTTTTGGATCGCAATCCTAACTAGAAGATATGGTTTTCTATGCCGAGACCACACATAATATTGTAGAGATACGCACGCCACCTCCCAAGTATTGCATCAAGCTTTCTCTTCTCTTTCTTTCTTCTGAAAAACCATTAATATCAAAGTTAAATGATTGCCCCGAAGGATTTGATTGCGATAGTCGCTGGCCGAGTATATTACAGATAAACACAGAGAACGTGTAGAGTGGGTTTCATCAGGTTTAGAGCCCACCAATTACAGGGTCTTTCATGAAAAGGAAAAAAGTACTCAAAAACATACTGAGGAATTGCGGAACCAATGTGGTGCTCATATCATCATCAGGAACAATACTGTTTAAACCTTAAATGGACGTTTGATAGCATCAGATTTAAGATCTTCATGATTTGAGAACTGTAGATTTAAGATCAGATCCTCACTCCTCCTATCTTAAATCCTACCTTTTCTCAATGCAAAAAAATAAAGTAAAGATCTTAAGTGTAGATCTTAGGTTAACCTAGGATCCATAGTTTGATAAACCACATATTTTACCATAAATCATTTGCCACATCAACAGAAGCATGCCACGTGGTTATATGGATTTCATATCCAGAGTGATCAAACGCATAAAAAAGGGTAGGTAATTTCATGTCTGAGGTGGACCTTCTAACAAAAGTTCACGTCATTTGCTGCCAAAAGCTCATGTCTAACAGGTCCTATGCTTTGCGATATAAAAACTTCTGATGCAACCTAAAAAATTACTCTAATATTTTTGCCTTAGTCAGAGAAGACGGATACCCTTTTCAATTTGAAGGTTTTAAACTGCACCTAGCCAGCAGCAGTCTGCTGAATAGAAGATTGGGAAAATGGGGTAGCTGGTTTATTAATTCTATCTTGTTAGATCTTTTGAGCTTGGGGAGTATTTAGATCCATATTTTGAGGCAGCTCCTTTATATTGTTTGACATTGGCGCAATCAGTGAAGCCTTTGATCCACAAAGGGTGAAGAGGGGCTTACTGGCGAAAGTGTCTGGCTTTTCTGCAAGCTGGTCAGACTACGTGGATAAGTGCTCCATCAACCTAGCTGTTGGGATTGGTTCAAGTTGAAAGAGACAGAATTTGATACCCAAGTTGCATCTTGTGCTAATTTAGCTGAAAAATCAAACGAAAGAAAAATGCGTGCACGTAGTTCCCCAAACAGTGCGGAGCTGAGGAAGGCTACTTCGAGCACCACCAGGTTAGATTTTCTTTTGATTTAAAAGGAGACGAATCTCCAAAGTAAGTTGATTGTTCTGTCGTATGAATAGCATCAGAAAGAACAATTGGTGGCTCAAGTCCATGACTTTTAGTCCATTCTATTTCTTGTCAAGCTACTGCCGTTAATACACGAATACATGTAAAACATTGCAGAGTATACGTGAGGGCAGAAGAACCATAGTCATGTGCACCTGTAGCTCAGGGTGAATGGCATGGTCTGATTTCGATTATATGGAAGATGGAGAAAAAAATGAGATTCAAATGAGAAAAAAGCAGTTTCCAAGTTTGAAGTGAAACCGTTCTGTGCGATCCTCTCACTTCCCACATAGTTGGCTCCTTGACATGAAGGGTCGCACAGATGAACCATGACCCGAACATGAACTGGCTCCTCTTCAAAAGATTTATATGATTTTTTATTTCAAAAGCACTTCTGAAGTTTTTCTATTTTCATTATATAAAATGTAACATAGCATCTCTAAAACCATCATTTGAGAAGACCAGACGGCTCGTGATGATCCTCACATTTTTCCTTGCATGTAGAATACTCATAGAGCAGTATCCTGGCCTACAGTTAAATTCCTGGAGAAATTTTAAGCAAGAGAAAAGGAGAAAAGGATTGAGGTTTTATCAATTATCAACCACGCTGTAATAGTATTTTCGAGAAAAAAGGAAAATGATAATCACGGAGCAGACAATGATAATTAGATCTTCATCTTTCCCAGGCACATCCATTTGCTTTATCTCTGAAAAATTACTTTCCCTATTTTCATCAGTATATAAAGATGAAAACAAGAAAAGATGGTACCAATGTTTATGCCCCTAGAAATAGAAACGGTAGCTATTCCACTCGCACATGTAACTATAACGAAGTTCAAACTTCAAAAGCATCCGCAACAAAAGATGGCCGTGGAAACTTCTGGTTCTTCCTATTGGATATGCCAAAGAGAAACATCAGACCAATTGAAACACTACCTAAATGAGCTATGGCAGCATGAATAGCCACGAAGACCCATTTCGAAATTTTCCTTTTCAGTTCAATTGCAGCAGCAACCTGAATTAAGCAAAATCGATGGGCATATTCTCACATGGCTCATAGACATAAAATCTCATGGGAACACAAGTGAGTGTGTTTTCTGTCAACAGCAGCGTGGGCAACAGTATATACAAGAAAACCAGCTTGTTTGTTCGATAGGAATAGGCTGTTGGGGAGGATCTGGTTCCACCTTCACAGAGCCACTCTTTTCTTCCGCTGTTAATCTGCAAATTTAAAATAAAAGAGTGAGATCACTGCCATCAATATGATCAGGCCAGGGTCGGCTTGAGCTTTTATTACTTGAGATGAAGATGAACAATGAGCATTCAACAGATCGCAAATCCGAAGGCTCCATCCTGCTCATAGTCCATTTTTATTTTTAAGAAAGGGAAGACACATCCAACTCGCGACACTTCCCACAAAGAGCGAGAGAGAGAGAGAGAGAGAGAGAGAGAGAGAGAGAGAGAGAGAGAGAGAGAGAGAGCATACATGGGAAAGGTGAAAGATTTTGCGCTTGCACTGCTACAGTAAGAAGGTCTAGGACTTGGTGACTGGGGAGCAGCAGAAGACACAGGTAAATTTTCTTCTTCACCACCATGATCAGCAACATGCATTTCTCCTGCAATAGTCACTTGCTTCTGCGTTTTCCCTCCATCACGTGTAGTATCATTTGCATCAACATTAACTGGCTTTGGCTCCTCCAACCCCATCATCCCCGCATTATTTGAACCCGGCGTTGTCGGAATTGAACAGTTCTGCAGAGCATTCAAGGTGAACATGTCAAGCTCACCAGACTTCTCTAGCAGAAATACATGGTCCCTCGAGAAACTTGAACCCCCTATACTGAATAGCGACTCATTGGATGCCATGCTCCATTCCATGGGTGCATGAGATTTTGTCCTTGCGAAAACAGAGGATGGGATTCGATACATGTCACCATCGTCCGCCTGCGCCATCGCCTGGACCGGCGGCGGTTCCATTGGTAGACCATCAAGAACGCCATCTTTTATTGATTTCTTCTGCTCATCGCCCATGGGTTCCGGTGTTAATCCGGGCTGCGCTCCCAAGTCATCTCTTCTCCCCTCACTGGATTTTTCAAGTGGTGATGTCAAGGCTTTTTCTGATTGATCGTGCTCGGGAGGCGACGTATGTGAAGGCTTCTGGCTTACGGCATTTTCCGATTTACTTGCCTCCAATTGGAATTCATTTTCAGATCCACTACTCGAAGAAGAGGGGGACGAAGAAGAATCTGTGGCCTTTCCCATGGAGCCCTTAGACCGACTCCTCAGTTTCTTGTCTGAGCTCAAGACATCTTCCTCATTTGCGGTGGGTGCAATGGGCTTGTTCACGCTCCGACCAACATCACCATTAATGGTTTCCATCGTTGACAACACTCCGGTTAGAAAATTTCCTTCCTAAACAAGGTTTTAAGCTTCACGAAGGTGTCTTGTTTAAGCTTCACGAAGTTGAGAGTTTGATTCGTTAGTGATACCACAATTTGTCATATCCATTGGTAGATGGGAGGAACCCTAGATCGAAAAACAACCATCAGGAAAACTCGAAAGAAATGAACAAACCGGCTAACTCAGAATTCATAGTTTTCTAAAAAATATGTATCTACGTCAAGCATTTGCATGCAGAGGAAGAGACAGAGAGAGCAACAGGTATTCGTCAACGTTTCACAAGGAAGTGCTATGATTTCTAAAAGAAGCAGCTTAATTGCTAATCCATCTACTAAAAGCAATTGAGAAACGGAAGAATATTTTCTTTTCAGAAGCCATTCTCTGATATTGATTTTCTGGTTCCTTCGATCACAAGAAACAAAAAAAAAAAATTGCACACGAAATTTGCAGAAAACGCATTCTGAAAATTGGTCCATCAGACATTGGCATAAGTATTCGAACATCATACCCAAAAAAAGACAAACGAAATCAGCAAAATGGAAGCTCCCGTCTCCAGATCTTCATCTTGATCGGAAAGCAAGACCAACAAAATCATCTGTTTTTTTTTTCTTGTTTGGTTAAGAAACATAAACAAAAAGATCAGAAACATTCCACTTACCTCCCGTACAGCAACATCAACAAGCCGGAACTCATCTCAACGACCAAAAATCATGCACAGGAAAATTGAAACCACTCTCAGCAAGAAGCTCGTAGAAACGGATATGCCGCGAAGATTTACGAGCAGGAAAAGACCGGACGACATGAATGGGGGGAAGAATATAATTGAAGGCAACGGTTTTCACCCGAACATCGTAAAGCGAAGCTGCGGAAGACGACGTTTCGGGCAGGTGGAGCGGCCTAACGGTCATTTCGGATCCATCCTCGGCCGTTCGTCCACAAAAAAACATTTCCCGGGAAATTTGCGATTTCTTTTCTCCTCCGTCGGAGGGGAACGAGAACGATGTTACCACTTGCCACCGCCCCCGTTTTCGCGGGAGTCGGCAAATGGACGAAAATGCCCCTGAATTCGGTACGTCGTGTCTATCATGATAAAATCCGGACCCGGACTCAAACCCACCTGTTCGATCTATTTCTCTTCCTTCTTGCTCCAAATTCAGATCCAATTCCTCTATCAAAATTAATGACGTCCTTCTTATATAAAGGAACGCATCTGTACGCCCCAAATTATGAATAGCTCCATTAACTCAAACCTGTGACCTAGCAATAAAATCTAAACCATAGAGATCCGTGGGTCATGTAAAGATAGAATGTCGATCACAACATTTGGTTTTCAGATTCTAGGAATGAATTGTGCCGAGTTCATTCTTAAGAAAATTGGCACAACCGTTAAAAAGGTTGGTAGGTGGTTAGTTTTTGTTTTGAATTGTTATGTTGTCGATTCTTTGTATTAAAAAAAAAACATCGACATGCGAACTGAAACATAATATAATATGGGTGTTATTTGAAGACATCCAAAACAACCCTAAATCCTCAAATAAAAAAAAAATCAAATTAACGAGATTTCATCACGCTCACCCAAATTTGGCCGAGCTCTCAAGAAATTGGATCTGATACTTTCACCAGATCCGCGTTTGCATGAGCCTTGGGTTGGCATGCATGTTCTTTTATAAAGAAGGCGTTGACGTTGTTTGCATGGTGCTTCCCAACAAACCACGCCCCACACGTTAAGAACTCCCTTCTTTTGTTATCTATATTTGTTGGAAGATGACATCCAATTCACACGAAATCGGCGTACAATGACTCGATGTGGTAGTCGATTCAAGAGTTCTACAAGCTCGTTCTTGAATATTTTCAAAAAAATGTTACAGCGTTTTTATTGTTTAATTAATTCTCATACATTTTTTCATTATTTTTTTTATTCCAAAACTAGTTTTTGGCCCATTTGAACCAGCAGATTTTGGCAAATTGGTCGATTCGCCAAATCAGCAGCATGCCCAATGGATTTGGTTCTCTAAGTAATGTTAAAGACATTTTCAAAATAGGAGCTCGAGTTTGAGCTGGACAATGACAGATTTTGTTGGAGCTCGAGATTGATTTGTTTAAGCTCGTGAACAAAAACCTAGCCGTTGTTCGAGCTAAGCAGCTCGAGACTGACAATACTTTAGCTTGACCCGAGTTACATATTATAGGCTTGTGTGGGCAGTTGCCCACACCAGAATCAAAATTTCTCTTTATTTTTACATAATTGCCTTACATTTATATACTATTTACTTATTCTATGCCCTTTAAAGCAATGACATTTTTTTAAAATAGTGCCCTTAAAAGAACCAGTTCCACCCTTCTAAGACCCACCTCGAGCTTAGCTCAAACTCTGAACTTGAGATTGGCTTTACTCACCTGAAATTGAGCTCTAATGAGGGAGCTAAAAATTTTATTCGAGGGATACTAATTCAGAAATCTTGAATCCTTCAAACAGATGATGAAACGATTGAGTAGCACTAATCAAATGAACGTTGGGGCACCAATACAGCAATGAGCAAATGGTTGGAGAAAATGGACGCACAAATAACTATTTTTTTGTGTGGAGCTGTGTGGTCATATGCCCACACAAGCATCTTGGAAGCGGTTTGAGAAGATTTAAGCTGAATGAATACACATAAAGAGGTCAGGCTGGTGTTTGGTCTCTTAGAACTTAAAATGACTAGACTCTCATACTAATTAAGCTTCCATGGCCTGCTCTCCGCCTCATTAAAGAAAAAAAAAAAAAAAGGAAAAGGACTACAAAATCATCTATGGTTGTGAAAATAATCACAAAATTTGGATAAGTAACCTTGCAGAAATTAATTACTTCGTAGGTCACATTTGATTTGATTTTTATTTTGATAAACTTATCAGGGTTGTATAAAAAGATTTTTTTTTTTTCAGGGTTACCTTTTGCCTAGAATTTAAAGCATGAGACCGCCTTTTTTGTAAATTTTAAAAAGCGATATACTTTTCTTTAAAACTCTTAAATGAGGGTTTGAAGTAAGCTTATATTAACCTGGAAAATGAAACATGTTTTGAGTCAACATTGTCCTCAATTAGATTGCATTTTTCACTCTTGTTCACTTCTATCAATTTTTAATATGCTAATAATATAAGTCATTAAAGTGTGATAACGGAAAATTTATTGTAGCTGACAGATTCTGGTTTCAGATCAACGTACTGAAAAATCTGTGACTCGTTATCACTGAATTGAAAAGAAAAGAAAACTTGGAAAAGAAAGTCTGTAAGAATTTTTGCTTCCATTAACCTGTTGTATTGACAAGCAGGACGTGACAGTTCGTTTTCTCTATCTTCCTGCTTCAAACTTTTTGTTGAATTCAAAATGGCCCACTTACGAACAACTAGCAGCTGAAGTCAATGCACTTTCCATGTTGGTGCTTCTTCCTGTTTTTTTTTTCCATTCATTGCTCAGCACAATCTTGCAGTGAGAAAACGCGTTTGATATAGATTTCCATAATACGTCATCGACTCCGGAAGCAACGTGCTCTCAACAATCTCAAATATCTTTCTTCTAAACCAACTAATTAAACAAATCATCAAACTGAAAAATCTCCATATTCTTTCTGAGATTATGATTGGTCATTGGAATATAATCAAATTAAAGATTAGACGTGATTCACTTGACATTAGATGTGCTAGAAGAACGAGTTTATAAACAAAAGCAGGAGGAGTTTAAAAATGGAAATTAAAAAGTACTAACTCTTTCGGTTTAACAGAGAAACAAACCACTCTCAAATTGAGAGATGAAGCTGCAGTGGTTTGAATTTTGCTGTATTTATGGTCGCTTTTCTCGCCGTGTACAACTTTCGAGTGGAAGCGCATTTGAACCTTGAGAACTTTCTCTTTAGCAGCAGCGGTTCAACACTGTAAGAGGCTACAGTGAGATTTGAACTTAGGACCAGCTGCCTACGATGTCTAAACACCAACAGGAAAAAGTAAGAAATTGAATTGCAACTGAGCACCAAGGACGAAGGATGTTTTTTTTTTTTTTTTTCTCTCTCCGTCTCTCTTTGGTCTCTTGGGTAGTAGTTTGAAAGATTACATTGATTTTAAACACCCTTCACAGCATTACCTTCAACTTCTACATGAAGTGACACGTGAAAATTAATACTATATATATTAAAAAAAGTAAAAAGTAAATATATATATATATATATATATATATATATATATATATATGTTAATTCAATTAGGATAGACTGATGCCTAATAGAGTGCTGGCTATAGCAGACATTGTGTAATAAATGCACACTCCATATGCAATCAATGCCGACTGTCCGCTAGATTCACATTTCCATACAAAAGGGCAAGCAAATCCAAAGCTGCATAATTAATCAATGCTAGTCGGTTTACTAAATCAAATAGATCAAGTTCGGATTCCTTCAGAGCCAAAAGCCCAACGGTTGGCAAACACAATCTTCAATAGATTCCGGTTGGGAAATAGGCGATTGCCGAGCCACTCAGCCAAGTCCAATGGAAAAGTTTCAGGTTGTCTGAATTTAGGAAATGACTCGTTTTCGTAAGGAAAAAGAGAGATTTCCTGTGAAACAAACGGGGAGCAAGGAAATTTTGTTGGCCTTCGAGGACGCTACTGCCTTTGACAAAGAGAGAAAGTGAGAGGTATCGTGCATCGATGAAAACGTTGCCGGCATTGCTGCGTGAATAGATGACAGCACCGCACAACTCTCTCTCTCTCTCTCTCTCTCTCCCGCTCGCTCTCTCTCTCCCCCCGCGATGATCTGTCCTCTCTTGTCTTCTATAGGTGAAGTGGAAACTTCTCTGATATAGAAAAGGATCAATTCAAAAGCCCGAGCTCAGTTTCCCAATAACCCCTACCACCAATATCGAGAAAGCGAGAGAGGGAGGGGGAGGGACAGCACCGTCTTCCCTGATGTTTGGTCGTGGTGGTTCTTTCGAAGCTCAGTCAACACCTAATGTGAGCATCGATTTCCTCACGCTCTGATTTTCTTTCAGATTCTCTCCTCACCTGTTCCCTCCGCTGCTCCGTATCGCTTATCCTTTTTCTTTTTCCCCATTTTTTCTGTAAAATGCACAGCCATCTACGTCTCGATCCTCTAGGTGGTGTGCTTTTTCTTTTGTTTGCCTGTTTTTTTTCTCTTGCCTTCTTCTAATATCGCCTTCTATAATAATCTTTTCCTTTTTTATGCACAGCAGTAACGCCTCAATATGTTCAACCACATTCTCTGAAGATGATACGAATGGGAAGTCTTTAGATTGATTTCCGTCGTTGTGTGGATCTTACGGAAGGTATTCCTCACATTGTGTTTCATTTTACGTTACAAAACGCATTTTAGTTGACTTCTTTTTTCTTTCCCCTCTTTTCTTGATGATCAGCATTGTGGTGGTGGAAGAGACCGTTATCCATGGCGACCAAGATGAAAGGGTTCTTCAAGGGGATTAAATATATACAGCAAATTTTTGGTATGCTTGTTCACCGCCAAAGAGTGATAGATTTTTTATGTCATGCTCAATCATTTACTGTTAGCTTCATGGCTCATCTCCTTATTCGCTTTTCCCTTCTGCTCCTTTTCTTTTTTGGGTTTTGCAGTTTACAAAGATCATGAAATGGAAATAGGGTATCCTACAGACGTAAGACATGTGGCTCATGTAGGCTGGGATGGTTCATCCATGAGTACTCCGAGCTGGGTAAGTACAAGAGAAAGGCCATTTTCTTCTGCTGCCAAGTCTTGTCATTGTAGAAAAGCCGCAGTGCTGAGTTGATGCAAAACTTGATGAATGGGGTCCTAATACTTGTCATATTCTTTCATATACGAAAAGGAAATGAAAACCATCCGGGGGGAAAAAGATTCTTTTCTTCAAACTACAGGAGCAGAAGAGGTGAAGGATGATACAGTTATGCAAGTTAGTTAATATGCCATCAGCACTCCAGGATATGGTTTCTTTCTCATATTCTTTTGGCCAAGTGAAGCAAAAATTAGAACAAGTTGGCATGAGTTCTATGCCTAGTATAACTTGAAAAATTAGAAGTTCTGCAGCAAATTTCTGCAGTCAGTGAACTTGGTAGATAGAAACATGGATCAATATTCCTCCCGACGTGGAAGTTCTGATACGTTCAATCGTCTAGATTAAATCCATAATTTCTGCATTTGTGCGGATCCAATCAATCTTATACGTTTCAGAAGTCCGTTGACGGACTCGAAACCGCAGCGGCTGGGAATTACTCTGGCTAACACTGTAGCTAACAACTCTTGCCTGTGCCGGGACTAGTTTTTGTGCAGTCTAATTTCTACAAGCAAACCCGCTTCCCTTCTCTAAAAGTTGGCTTCCTCGCTCTCTCTGCACGTAACGCCTCTCGTCAAATTTAGAAGCGGGTGTGCTTCTATATCTAAAGTTCGTTTGATACATAGACATGTTTTCTATATTATGCAGATGAATGAATATAAGACAGCTCCTGAATTCTCATCAACATCACTGGCCAACTTTGGAAAATCGGGGGAGATGGCTTCCTGGACATCAGATGGCAAGTTCATTGTTTCTCTGTTTTCTCTTTTCATCCTTGTCTCGACCTTAGAGTTGATCATGGTTTCAGAATTAGCATAATAAGAGATATAAGAGCAGGATGTCTAAATCAGTTTGAATGTGCTAGTCATCTATGATTTATTATTTCCAATGTTCATCATTCTCATTCTTTCTTTGTTAATATTAAGCAACTGGGGACCTATTCTGAAGCATAAGTGATTAGCACTCGTTACTGAATCCAAATAGTTCAAACGTGTCTTCTTATTCAATCCTCTCTTTGAAAGTTGTTCTTGTGAAAGAACAGAATACAGAGAAATGGTCTTGATTATCTGTGCTTGTTGTACATATTGGTTTTTATGTATTATCCTTATAAGCTACTTGGACTTGGAGGATGTTTTACAACTACTAGGCTATTGTTGTACTGTAGTTGTTGTCTGGAGGATTGAGGGTACAAGGAGAACACAATTTATAAAGAGAGCCATCTATCATTGTAAACAGACAATAGTCTTTTTGGTTCTTCATGCTACTTTTTTTGGCATAACTTGAAAACTATGTGGTTTTATAGATCATAGTTTTATAATAAGCCACTGAAATGAAGAGCTTCCGCAGTTTCAATGTGAATCCAACAGATGTTAAAAATAGATGGAACACTGTGATTGGTGTTTCATTTACGAACCAATTTGTCTACATGATATATCTTTTAAATAGCAAAGCTAATTGGCAAATATATATAAATATATATATATATATGGACATTTCTATTGCTTTTCATAAATCTTAGTCGATACTTGGAGATAGCATCTTACATACTTTATGCGAAAGCAATTGTAGAAGTTTGATTCTCTTTAACGCGGATGAATGGTATCTTTTGGCTAACTAATTTTGCTTCTTTTCTTTATTGGGAACTTAGATTTTCAGCCTGCTGAGCCATTTCAACAGGGCCCTGATGTCTTTGTTGGTACACCCACAACTGAAAGCCCCCGAAAGCGCAAAAAATCAAAGAGTTGTTCTGCAGCAAAGTCATCGAGGCCTCCAAAACAGAAGGCATCAGCAGAGAAGCTGATGCAGAAACATGTTGAGCCTAAAGGGAGCTTGTGCTAGATCTACATTCTCTATTGCTTGTGGTGTACAAGTCTGTCGTATAGAAAAAGGAACACACATTAGTTTACAGAGGAAGTACATTGTTGGCCCTTTGACTGAGTTCCCTTTAGAAGCAGCATGCTTGTCTTCTAAGCAATGGTGGTGGTGGCTAAAGGAGAGAAAATTGAGGGATTTGGTTGAACTGCGTGTGTAATTCATACTTAGCTTCACTTGTGGAGTTGTTCTTGTCTTTCTCCGTGACCCATAAGAGAAGTTATAAATCTTTGGGTTTGCCTTGTGATTGTGTGTCTACTCTCCGATTCTTTTATTCCATTTATGAATAATTGTTCTAAAAGTTGTGAAGAATTTGTGTTTCCATCTGCTGACATTATCGAGATGCTAACAAGTTGTGTTGTCATTCACGTCCCATGGACTTCACTTGAAATCTCGTACTGTAAAAATTAGAGGTAGCCATTCAGGTTAGGATCGCAGTCTATGATCACAACTATATGTTTCATATATTTTGTGATCACAAAACATACAGTTTATGATCAGAAAGCAGGCTTTCAAATTTCTTTTTATTTTCCATTAATGGAACCCAAAACCCGCGGTGCCTTGTCATTGCCTCCCCAACATCGCAACAACAGCCCATTAAGCTCTACGAACTACGACAGCAGCTTGCTTTACAAGATATCAGTATCACAATCAAGTTTCAACTCGTTATCTGCCGGAGCAACTTAGCCTACCGAACCATCAGTAATTCTTAACCGTTATGTACAGAACAGTACTTGCGGTAACGAGGACAAGCCATTTTACCGGCTAAGCGGTGAGAGACTTTTGGTTCGTCAGAGATAGAAGGGAGATAGATTACGAATAGATGGTCCAGTCCGATCATTCGCGGTGACAATGGTGGCTTCGGCGAAACTTGGATCAAACCGGACATTGAATTCCTGGCACAACACCATGTTTAGCCGACGGATATAATTTTCGACAAAAGATTGCAAGAAGGCCTAATAAACGCTGGCCTCAGATAGGATGGCAGTTGATCTAACATGGTCGCGTTGATCTAACATGGTCGCATTTAAAGTTCGACAAAAAAAAGGACGCATTCTTAACAACCGCACCAAGCCATCTCAGCTCGGGTTTTTAAATACCAGAGTCGTTTCAATGTGCTTTCTTTCTTGAAATCATATTGTCTGCCGCATCAAGCTCATCTAACAGGCACGGTTGCTGTAAAATGTCAATGAACCTATGTTGAAGAATTCTTCACAACCGCATCGAGCTCGTCTACTAGGTTCAGGCTTTCAAGTACCAAACACACCATTAACATTATAAAATCATGAGAAATTTTCCCAAAAAAGCTCGTCTAGTGGAATAAGGTGTACCAAAGCACATCAGCTCAATCGAGGCAGGGACTGATAAGCCAGTTCCTTTTTTGAATCCCTCCGGCATCATCTTCCTTATGCTGCACATGAAAGACCACTAATGTGCAAGTTAAAGCAGGGAGAGTATAGTACCCAAAGCACCATAAACAGAGCTACGCCTTAAAATGACAAAAGATTGGATAAGAGCTTGGGCTCTTCTCTGAAAAGTAACGATGAAATATTACTCCTAATCACCCAAAGAGTACCAAAGCACATCATCAACAGACATCATATTTTTCCAAACAGGTGAAGTCCTCCCTCCCAAACTTCTACATTTTTTTTTTCAACTGAACCTTAATAATACGAACCGCTTTGGGAAACCATAGCTCTTGTTACAAGTAAAGACGAAAATTCCAATTCATATGCCCAACTGGGTGTTCAAGCTAAAAGATAACCCATTAAATTCTAAATATCATTTGTCTCCTCGCCAACAAAAAAAATGATAAATAGACTAGTTAGGCATGATTACCACGAAAACAGAAAACAAAACTCTGAGTCTGGGTCAAATGAAAGACAGAAGAACAAGTAGATGGGACACGAAAACAGAATGTTCACTTGGCCGATGCAGTGTTATGTCTGAGAAACAACAGACCACCCATGTCCTAACTAAGTACTTGAACAATGCTTTCCCCTGGAACATGGCCCTCCTTAAGATACCATAGCATTTGCAGTAGCTGCTTCACTGGAAAAGAAGAAAGAGGACGTTAATCTCTTTTCAATATGCCCAACAGCAAAAGAATCAAATCTTATGCCATAATAACTTAGTTTCACAAGATAAAGCCGACATAAACAACCACAAGGAAACCAATGTAATTCTGATAAAATAAAATAAGAATTGAATAGTGAATACTCTTTACAGCAAATATAGAAACACGGCTCATTGCCGGAAGTTTGCTAGGTATGGGACAGGAGTTCTGCTGTCTTGCTGTTTTTCAACTTTGGAAATAGGTAGAAAACTAGGAAAACATTTTTAAATGCCACAGTACCTTCAGGAAAGAAGACGGCAACAGACATCCATATACATTTCCAATTGTTTTCCAATTATATTATATTAAACTTACAACAACTAAGATGTAAACAGGAAGCACACATCCTTGTGGAAGCCCCATATGCAGGTTGTGCACATGTACAAATGACAAGACATAAAAAGCCATTCACATACACGTGCAGATCATAAGGGGTAAACCAAAACTTGCAACTGAAAATAAGATTGCCATCTCTGACACGTCAATTGCCAACAACTGAAAATAAGATTGCCATCTCTGACACGTCAATTGCCAAACTTCCAAGACATGCTTTCATCTTTTTCTCCCAAAACTAACAGGTATCCTCATTATTATTCATAGTACTAGAACTGACACTAATGCTGCCACAACGAGCAATTTCATCACCATCATCATCTCCTTCTTTTAGTGTGTCACTATGCTTGCCTTGCTACATCGATAAGCTCAAGACTGGTGTATCATACAAGTTCCCTTATTCCCATCACTAAATTTTGTGTAGTATTTGTGAAAAATAAGATCCAAAATGGCCTGTCTGTCTGGATAACATGTGAAAAGCAGGTTTTGAGCCTGTCTAAATAGTAAACCATATTTAGAAAAAACAAGTTTTCCATGTCAAAAGAAGGGCAATTGTAAAAACCAGTTTAATACCATGTCACTCAAATGGAGCCCAAGAAGGAACTCAGTCCGTGTAATCTTCACTATTAATCATCCACCCAAACTTTCATTTAACAAAGTGATTACATTAGTAGCCCACTCATTAAAAAAAACTAGATTGTTACTGCATACGTTTTACTCACATTATAATAACCTGTACTTTCTCCCTTTATGTGCATCCTACATCTAAATACGTTCGATTTTCTCCCCAACCACCACAAATCAGCAAGGTAAGTCAACATACAATTATCCGTCTTCCTACATATTTCAAAAACATTATCTAAGGGAATCATGGCATAAAATCATTGGCTTTGCTTGACATAAGACATTATCCAACTGGTAATTATGATAATTTATTTGAAAGTTATTGTTGGTGTAAGGTTTCACCAAAAGCAACAAAACAATTATCTGTCAAGTATCCACCAAACAAACAGCAGATACTACGTATAAGCACAGAAAATCTATACGTGCGTTAACTTGCAAGGTTATAGAAACCCGTAATTAAAATGGAACAGCCTAAAAACGAGGAAGAATCTACAACAGTTAACTAAAGAAGTAAAAGAAAGAGAACCACACCGTAGAAGTAAAAGAAGCAAAGGAATACATAATCTAACAGATCCCTAATGCCTTATACTTAACGTGAAGCACATAGCAAGCAGAGAATAATGCCTACATTTACATGAGAAAGCCAAAGACATGAATTAAAAAGTAGCACTTGCAAAAGAAGTAGCAACGTGATCAGAGAATTAGACTCACTATTTCCAGACAGGTGCAAGTTTCTTTGTTCTCTTGTAGTAGCGAGCCAACCGATGAATCCTGCTCTCAACCAAGATCAACCTGAACTTGGAATCCTTATCCTTACGGTTCCTCTCCAGGTGCTTTCTAATAGCAACAGCCTTCTTGATGAGATGGTACAAGTCCTCAGGGATTTCAGGTGCAAGGCCTGTATTGTTGTTACACAAGCATATGGGTGCTTTTGAAACCTCGAAAATACAAAGCGAATACAGTACAAACGCGAGAGAATAGGAATGCAAGCCATACCATGAGCCTTCAGAATCCTGAGGATCTTACTCCCAGTCACACTCTTGACCTGTGCAATACCATGGGAGTCACGAAGAATGACACCAATCTGAGATGGAGTCAAGCCCTTCTTAGCAAATTTGCAGATGTTCTCCTCAACCTGAACAAGAAAGAAATTAAACCCATATTTCAAACAAAACATTCACACACACAGAAAAACGCAAAGAGAGAGAGAGAGAGAGAGAGAGAGAGAGAGAGAGAGGAAATCTTACATCTTGAGACGAGATCTTGAGCCAGCTCGGCGGTGTCCTCTTGTATGGCAGGGCAGAAGAAGAGATACCCTTTCTATTGAGAGAAGAGGAGGAACAATATGAATCGCCACCAACAGACACAAAACTGGAGAGAGAAAAAGAGAGGTGGTGCTTACCCGCGGCTGTGCATACGACCCATGGTGGCGGAGAATTACAGAGCGACGGCGGCAGGGTCGACTTGCTCCGACGGGCGGCTCCTCGCTCCCTCTCTCTTCCTCTCTCGTCTCGCTCGGGCTCCGCCCCAAGCAGCAAAAACCCTAAGTAGGTTGTGAACGGGTCGGATGTCATCCCGAGTTCAGCACAAATCTGACCCGAATTAGGCAAAGGGAAGTGGAGATAAGAAACCAAATCATTTGGATTAGGTACGGCGCATGCCTCTGGTTTCCTCGGGTCGGATATTGAGCTTATAATAAAAAACACCTCGGCTAGATCCGGTTAGTTGTTTGACTGGACCCAGGATGGGACCATCGGAACTAAGATTGGAAACTGGTGCAGCTTGAACCAGTGAGCTCGCACCAATGCTAGTAACTGGATTCCAACAGGTTAAATTGAACATAAACAGGTAATAACATCATAAAAGTTAGCATCTTATTTAATATTATAAATAATTTTAGAGGACTTTCAAAGGGAGTTGTTAAGGTAATAACATCATAAAAGTTTAGTTTCATATTTAATATGAAACTAAACTTATTTTGGAGGACTTTTAAAGGAAGTTGTTAAGTAATTGGTTGTCTTGGTTCCTATGAAGATGTTAAAGATCAAGTTGAGATCTGCCAACCGAGTTATTATGATGGTATCAAAGTCGGTTCAACATTCAAAGGTATGATTTCACATGTATGAATGTGCGTGCTTTAAGAGAAGTAAATTATAACATTCCAAAAATATGGTTTTATGCCAACATTGTAAACAACCTTGGTAAATGATTGACTGTTCTGGTTCCTAAACTTTCTAAACTTTTTTAAACTAAAACTGAAATCACTGAAATCGTTAAAGAAGTGGGTTGTGTTTATCGTAACTTATGTATGTGGAATGCCAAAAAGAGGCCGCCCTATACCAACAAGTAGGTTTCATTTGATCTGGATGACTATTACTTCAAATTTTTCTGGCGAGCCGGCTGATACCTTATCTATAAAATAAGCACCTATTCATTTCTATTGCTTTCAGCACGTTACTGCATGTTCTTACATGAGGATGAAAACTGCCGTTGCTTCAGTTGTGTTCCTGCTTAGCTTGGCTTTCTCATGGATTGTTCCGTGATATTGTTAGCCAAGTGGAAACTGTTCTTATCATGAAAAGCACAAGGCAATACAGGTTCCGCGCAATGCCAAAGTCATAACCACTAATCAAGCTTACTTCAAGATCAGGAAACTTCAAACTTCCTCTTCCAAAGAGAAGTTGCATTTAAGACTCCTAGTGACCTGCCTGTTTGTGGATTTGGTATTATTGAATAAGAAACTTGATCATAGTTCAAATGAATTCTTATCTTTGAGTGACCCTTCTGTTTGACCTCCTGCTTTTGTATCTTACATACTTGTAAAAGACCAACAGCGTAGAGCTACGGGAAATCATTCTTTTCATATTATTCATCAAACCAAGTATGACTTCTTGATCCACCATGCAACATACCATGTATAAGAACCATAAGCTTTTCAAGACAAGAGAGACATCATGAAACAAAAACATGGCATAGATTAACATGGGTAACCTAACTGCTGGTGCCGGATCTTTCGATTTCAAGAAAAAAAAAAGGGCATAACTATTGCTCCTCCTCTCGTTTGCAAAATTTTGACATGTAAAGTCACTTCTTTTCTGTTCTAAACTATACCCAGTTGATTAAGGAATAAAGCAAAAGGAAGGGACAGTATATGGTTATTTTTCGTCCTTGTGCATTCCCAGACTTTTAGCTTAAAAGGAATTGCATCAAGAGATTGCAGAGCAGAACATAAACTTTAACTATTGAAAGATAGGGAACCAGAGCTTGGGTATATCCTTTCTTATTAACCCGTTGACTTATGGATGCAGTTCCAACGAGAACCTCTGCAAATTGAGCGAACAGCTTATTCAAAACAAGCTGGAAAAGACACATTAAGAGCGACACTGAGTCCTGAAATAAGCAAACATGATTACTAGAACTTTGATTTACAAACCACGGTAAATGCCAAGAAAAGAACGGAGCTTATTGAATATGCCAATTGCAAACATAGAAACTGTCCACCTTCTACAAATTCAACCTATGGAACACCCTTCAGGGTATTTTGTGTGTACTGTAATTGTCATCAACTGTCCAATTAAGACCGAAACTACTTCAACTAAACGAAACCAACCACACAAAAAAGGCCATTACAAACTGTGTGTACTGTCATCTTACTGTAAAAAAGATCAATCATTTCGTTCGTTACCTTCAACTAAAAATACACCAACTTAGCCACAAAGACGTGCTTTCTGTAACAGTTGGGAGCCTGACATGCACAATGACACTAACAGCCAGATAATTATACATATAGAAATCTAGCAGTAAATGCTGCAGACCAAACCAGCATTCTGCTTTGTGGGAACACCAGAGAATTGGGAATAAAACTCCAAGCTCTGATGATGGGAGGCCGGAAGAGTCAGCAGGGAAAGATGTCGAGGATGAACCCCGGAAGAGAACAACGTTACATCACAAAATAGTTGATCGGCCGGACAGAAACTAGATTCCCAGCACGTTACCCAATGGAAATCAAGGGTAAGACCGAAAAGGGAGAACGAAGGAAGATAAAACAATTTATCTCTCCTGTGAGTACGCGAATGAGTTCAACCAGTGCTCCTTGAGACTAATTGTTTCACCACATTTTTTTCCCTCTCTCTCATCTTTTCCTCCCTCTTTTCTCTTGTCCCTAGCTTGATTTAGTTTACCTCTGACTTTAGTCTATGCTTTCCCTTTTCCAAAACAAGAAAGACAGCTTCGACAGGCCGATATCTTTGTGAAACCAAGCTACATTGACAAATTCAGTCCCTTGACTCAACCATTTAAAATTATTCTTCGAGATTAACTTAATAGATAAGATAACTACAATTAAAAGGAGGAAGAAGATAGCGACTTAAAGGAGTTTCATAAGGAAAACATTTTAATACCATATTGTTGATTAAGTGACCTCAATCTGGTTTTTAGTTCGCATCTGAACCAACAATCGCATTGAAGTGTTGTGCGTTGTATAAGAGTTGGACAACCCCGCTCTGTTTTAAAGGCTTTCTTTGACCGTCGCTTGACAATATAATCGCTCAAGTCGACTAAGTCGGTGTCATTAGGTCCTCCTTTACCATGCGCCTGGAGCGTCCCGAGTCGGTTGCCGGTTGGCCGCAGATGGAGCTGGAGAGCAACGAAGGCGAGAAGATCAAAATAGAAAGTGGGCAGAAGGTCGAAGTAGGGAGGAAAGCCAATCCCACCTTGTTTTCCGATGATTTAACGATTTCGAGGACTCAAATCTCTCTTGAGCTGCGATCTCCTCCGTCCGGAAGCAAAAATGAGGGACGCATAGATGAAGAAACCGTGGTGTCTTTCCACGTTCTGGGCAGGAATCCAGTTTGCGTTATCAGAGGTGATGGCGGGAAAGGGGGCAGCCCCAGCCCAGCTCCAAGCCCCGCTTTCTTTAGGAAACCAGAAAGTGGGTACCTAAGAATCGGGGACAAGATATCTTTTTCAGTGAAGAATCCGAAGTTTTTCCTCTTAAAGGGAGGCGTCTACGAGGGGGAAGAAATGGGAATAGCAGAAGCCGTCGAGAGGAGGAAAAGGACGACAGAAGAGAGGAAGAAGAGGGAGGGAGATGATGATATACGAGATATGCTTAACGAAGACGAAAAGGAAGCGTCTGGGGAGAATAATGAAGATTTGAAGTTGGAATCGTTTGATGCGTCTTCCATCGATCCCGTAAAAGGTCGGTTTCCTCAATTAACTGTTTGTTTTATTATTGTTCGCAGTTTATGTACGAGACGGGCTTGATTCTTGTGTCGACTGAACTTCGTCAACACAAATCTTTTGTTGGGCAGAATTTGGTTTCCTTGTGATTGGCCATGAATTTGATGGTTACAAGAGTAAGTTAAAGGATATTAGAAAGTGGAATTGGTATGTGGACGACGCCGGCGACAGCAGCGAGGATGGTGAGGACTTCGAAGGAGAAGTGTCCAAGAGACGAACAGCTGGTATGAGGAAGAAGAAGCGAGGAGATGACAATGATGATGAAGATTGGGCCGGCGAGAGCAACGACAAAAAGGAGTTGATTTCAACGCTGCGAAATGGTAAGCGACCGAGAACGCGAAGTATAGGCTCCCAGGATCCTGCTAAAGGATCGACATCAAGTGGAAAAAAGAAGCATTTCGAATTTGAAAAGAGATCTGAACATGAAGATGAAGGCGATGAATCCCTTGGAGGCTTTATCGTTAACGATGACGAATTAGAGGAGGAAGAAGAAGAAAAGGAGGAAGAGGAAGAGGAGGAAGATTATGATGAGGACGAAGAAGAGGAAGACTGACGCGACGGCCGAGCAGTAAGAATGACGAACTTGAATTAACAAAAGGAGTTGTCAGGACAATCGAGTAACTTTGTATGAGATTATGATCAATTAACGGATAAGTATTAGGAAAGAAAATGTGCATGTAGTCTCTAATTTGTTTTTGCTGCGTTACCAACTCGTTCTTGCTCATGGTTCCTTGAGTTGAGTTGCACAACTGAGAGGAAAAGATCTATCCTAAGTGCCCATCTAAAGTTTATCCCACGGATATTAGCACTCGATATCATGAAACGTGTTACCTAACCAGTTTCTAAGTTCGTCCTGTAATTACCGAAGAGTTTTTTCAGGAGGATGATTGGTTTTGAATTTGGCAACATTTACCAAAGAGTATTTTCAGGACGATGATTGGTTTTGAATTTGGCAACATCTACCATGGCCTTCTAGCCTTCCAAGCAACGTATGACTTCAGAATTTTCAGGAAAGGGAGCTGTAACGCCCGGCAGGCTGATACGGCATTTATCAATCTGCATTGGCGACAAGTGCAAGGATCGGCAAGGGTCGCACCAGCAAAAGGATACATTATCTTCCACATCGTTTTTCATAACACTGTTTCTGAGGCGCAAATCCATTGCTTTTTAGGCCGTTCTCGAACTAACACGGAAGGGGCTTTGATCATGCAGTAGGCTAATCGAAATCTGGAAAACAAAATTACGGAAAAAAACGATCTCGTAGACAGGACCAGCACCTAGGCGTAGAGTGTACGTTTCTCCTTCTGG
This sequence comes from Nymphaea colorata, assembly GCF_008831285.2. NCBI lineage: Eukaryota > Viridiplantae > Streptophyta > Magnoliopsida > Nymphaeales > Nymphaeaceae > Nymphaea > Nymphaea colorata. The sequence continues at coordinate 19,377,575 of NC_045148.1, forward strand.
CTGGGAGATTATTAGACATCGAAACCCTTAGCGCCCGCAGCACAGACACACTGGTACATGGAATAAAATATCTTGAAGCTTCATCACCGATGGGTGAGGTTTCCACCATATCCCCGTTCGACTGAGCGCGAATGAGCAATCCGCTTTAACATAAATTCTATGGGACATGCCTCTAAAATCATTCGCTCCAAAGAAACCAAAAGCAGTGAAAACGCAAGGCAAATATGGCACAGTAAATTACACTAGAACAAAGACTTTATTTAGCAGTAGTTTCAGTGCATAAACAGAGACCATGAGAACAGACTATACTCGGAAACTAAACATGAAGACTGCTTGCCGCATGGCAATCATCAATCACACCATACGGAAGCAACAAAAGACACGACGCATAGTGGAAACTAAAAACACCGGGTTTCCAATGATAGCAGACCAGCTGCATCAGACAAAACAAGAGACAATTCACAGACCACCACGGAGGCGAAGGACAAGGTGAAGGGTGGACTCCTTTTGAATGTTGTAATCAGCCAGTGTGCGACCATCCTCAAGCTGCTTGCCAGCGAAGATGAGACGCTGCTGGTCTGGTGGAATCCCCTCTTTGTCCTGGATCTTTGCTTTAACGTTATCAATCGTGTCCGAGCTTTCTACCTCGAGGGTGATGGTCTTCCCAGTTAGGGTCTTGACAAAGATCTGCATCCCACCCCTGAGACGCAACACCAAGTGAAGAGTCGACTCCTTTTGGATGTTGTAGTCCGCGAGGGTGCGCCCATCCTCCAGCTGCTTCCCAGCAAAAATAAGACGCTGCTGGTCGGGTGGAATACCCTCCTTATCCTGAATCTTCGCTTTCACGTTGTCGATCGTGTCAGAGCTCTCCACCTCCAGGGTGATAGTTTTCCCGGTTAGGGTCTTGACAAATATCTGCATACCTCCCCTGAGACGAAGCACGAGGTGGAGGGTGGACTCCTTCTGGATGTTGTAATCGGCCAGGGTGCGGCCATCCTCAAGCTGCTTTCCAGCGAAGATGAGTCGCTGCTGGTCTGGGGGGATGCCCTCCTTGTCCTGAATCTTAGCTTTCACGTTATCGATGGTATCCGAGCTCTCGACCTCAAGGGTGATAGTCTTCCCCGTCAGGGTCTTGACGAAGATTTGCATGCCTCCCCTCAGGCGGAGCACGAGGTGAAGGGTGGACTCCTTCTGGATGTTGTAATCGGCCAGGGTGCGGCCATCCTCAAGCTGCTTTCCAGCGAAGATGAGTCGCTGCTGGTCTGGGGGGATGCCCTCCTTGTCCTGGATCTTGGCCTTTACGTTATCAATGGTGTCAGAACTCTCGACCTCAAGGGTAATAGTCTTCCCAGTGAGGGTTTTGACGAAGATCTGCATGCCCCCCCTCAGACGGAGGACGAGGTGGAGGGTGGACTCCTTTTGGATGTTGTAGTCGGCCAGAGTGCGGCCATCTTCCAGCTGCTTTCCGGCAAAAATAAGCCTCTGCTGGTCTGGGGGGATGCCTTCCTTGTCCTGGATCTTGGCCTTGACGTTATCAATAGTGTCGGAGCTCTCGACCTCAAGGGTAATAGTTTTCCCAGTGAGGGTCTTAACGAAGATCTGCATACCTCCCCTCAGACGGAGGACGAGGTGGAGGGTGGACTCCTTCTGGATGTTGTAGTCGGCCAGGGTGCGGCCATCCTCGAGTTGCTTTCCGGCAAAGATCAGCCTCTGCTGGTCTGGAGGGATGCCCTCCTTGTCCTGGATCTTGGCCTTGACGTTGTCGATGGTGTCGGAGCTCTCGACCTCAAGGGTGATGGTCTTCCCCGTGAGGGTCTTGACGAAGATCTGCATCCCACCCCTGAGACGGAGGACAAGGTGGAGGGTTGACTCCTTCTGGATATTGTAGTCGGCCAGGGTACGGCCATCCTCGAGCTGTTTTCCAGCGAAGATCAGCCTCTGCTGGTCTGGGGGGATGCCTTCCTTATCTTGGATCTTGGCCTTGACGTTGTCGATGGTATCGGAACTCTCGACCTCGAGAGTTATGGTCTTCCCAGTGAGTGTCTTGACGAAGATCTGCATCTGTTGTCAAAGAGTTAAAGAAAAAAATCAGGCCCTGAACAGGCGCAAGAGGGAGGAAAAGGGAGAGATGAAGCAAGAGCAGAAGCGAGAGCAAAATCGACCGTCAAACTCGAAAAGAAAACCATCTTAAAGCAAATACATGTAAAACAACCAATTCTATACCCAAGACGGTGATCTATAGAAAAAAAAAAAGAGAATCCACCAAAGAAACCCTAATCTACCAAAAACAGGGACAAGATCAATGATATTCAAGATCTAACATCAATATATGACAGAACTATCAAATATCCTACTAGATCGACATCTACAGAGAGAACACGGACGCAATAAAAAGCCGCATCCTAGATCTACTTTTGAAGATTACGAAAGGACGTACAAAGAAAACGAACAAATCGAGAAAACAATAATTTCGCAAATAAAAAAGAGGCAACCAAAAGATGTTTCAGGATCAGTTGCTCTCTACCCCAAAAAGATCAAAAGATATGCCCAATCTCACCCCAAAGCAAAGCAGCGAGAGAGACCACGATACGAACCTTGAAGAAGAGGAGGAGGAAATCACAGAGAGCCGAAGGAGAATCACGAAGAACCGCAAGAGAATAGAAAAGAACAGAATCGTTCAGACGATGGAGGAAAGGAGACGCCCCAAGGCCGCATTTTATGAGCGCGAGAAGGGCACGCCCTTACGTCTTCCACCCACCCACCGCGGGGCCACCTCTGCAAGCCATCCAATCATCGCGCGACACGTCATACAAATGAGCTGGCGGGCACCGCCTCACACGCAATTTCCATCGGCGTCGCTTTCGTTCACCGCCGTCGAAAATTCCACGCCAATTTCAGCCAACCAAACGCGAACGACACCTCCGCTCCTCTGCTACCGAACCGGTCCTTTGCCGGGTTCGAATCCTCAAAATTGAGACCCGGATATTCATTTTGGATTTCCCAATCTAAGCGGATAAACCATAAAGTTGTTTACCTTACCGCTTTATCGGAATGAATCCAGTACCACCAGATTCATTCATATCCAGATTCATAGGATTGAACAAGACGTGGACCGGCACCCCGATCTGATCCAGCTCATCGGATCCATCCAGAATCGGGTTCTAGAGTGACCACCAAGATGGGAATATCGAATTACTGAAAGATATCGTTTTTAAAGTCATCGCCTCATCGATTCTTTGTTTTTACTGAAATCTGAAACCTGACGTATTATGTCGCAATACGGGTCTAGGAGTCTGGAGATGAATCCAAGAGTCTCATTATTTCTCACCCGTCATTCCTCTCTCTATGCTTCCAGGAAGGCGGTTTTGGCTTCTGCCCATTCTTCGTTTTGCGTCACTCTCGGTCCTTCCAGAAAATCGAAGAAGGTGTCGGCAATTTTGAACAAGAAAAATGTGTCGACGTGTTTCTTATTAAGCCTCTCTGGACCTTTCCTTTAATTTTTATTCAAGAGAACTTTCGTGGACATACCTTCCATTTTCTTTTTTCTCTTTGGTGGCAGAGGAAATGGACGGATCAACGACGACGACGCGCATGGGGACCAGCTTTTGCGGGGAGGTTGAGCTGCTTCTCAAACTTCTTTCTTACGTAAATCCAATGAATAAAGTAATAACCTTCGAGACACCAAACTTCTTTCCTACGTAAATTCAATGAATAAAGAAATAAACTTCAAGACACCGAGTAAGTTCAATGAATAAAGAAATAAACTTCATGACACAGAAGCAGCCTGATATTTTGGAGGATGAGGAGAAGAGTAAGACAATAGGATGAATCTCAGGTTAAGAACACCTTCTTCTCCAACTTAAACTATAGATTTTGTGGGCTACATCGACAATTTCTCAACCTGTTTGGCAGATGGATTGAAGCCTGTGAAAATGGAGCATCGCTTTTACCTTGTAGTCATATGCAAAAGAGGGGCAGGTCTTAACCAGATTATAGTAAAATGGACGTAGAAAGCAAAAGACGTGAAAGGTGTCAAGTTGAAAACGTTACAGTCCCCACCCAGTAACTATATTGCTTCAGCTTTTCTAAAGGTACTTTTTTCAAAGACCCCGCATTCTTTTTCAAAGAAAGCTTCAACTAACCATACGTTCGAATAAATAAAATTATACCAGTTTCAATTTCATTTAGTTTTGCCGCAAACATAACACTGCCAGTTGATAATAATGCTTTTCAACTGATTCGCATTAGATACTAAACTCACCTAACTAAACAAATTAAATATCGGAAGACCACAACTCTAGACAAATTTTCCTGCATTTTCCTCACGTCAGCACTCATAATATCATTGATTAAAGAAATTCCCGACAAGTTTATTAACCATAAACCGCAATTTTGACAGATAAATTCCTAATTAGAATAGAGCTGCACGTGACGAGGCCAGCGTTGTCCGTAGACATCCTTCAGGTGATACTGCCTGTCCCATGACCAAGGAACATCTGAGGAACAACAATCACGAGTTCAGCCTGTAAAATTTGGTAAGCAGCGGAACAAAACCACGGATTATAGGTCAAAAGAAGCGCTAGCAAACCTTCATCATTGTATGGCACAGGTGGAAGTTGATACGGCACCGGCAAGCGTATAATTTCAGATGAAGAATTCACATTCTTGCTTTCTTCCCAGCAAAGAGTGACAAGTTCTGTTCGCAGTTTGCTTTGTGACACCCCTTCCCCCGTCTGCAGATTACATAAGGCAATTTGGTTTGCAATAGGAAATTGAGGAGTTTAAACAACTTTTCAGATACAGAAGATTTAAAAAAGAAAAAGAAATCAAACTGCAGCTTCAAATTTAAATACTCAAAGCCTAACCTGCATTACCCTGCCACTGTCCGTGCAAGAAAATGAAGAACGAGATTTGGAGATGAGAGATGGCAAGAACAACACTCCAAGCTGACCACATACACCAGGAAACATTACTAAACACTCTCAAACCGCTATTCTTAAGAGAAAGCTCACCACAAGTCCTCATCTTTTGTTCAATGCATCACGAAGGGCAACTTAAAGTCCACATTTTCTTAAACGCATCAGGAAAGGGCAAGTTATCACAAGGCTGCATGCGTATTTTACTTCATGTTGATATAACAGAATATTCCAAACTTCCTGGAAGAAGGAAACTAGTTGTTTATCTCCAATTAAATACTTATTTCCTACTCATGTATCTTTTTCTTTTAATCATGTAATCAACATACTTCTTAAGTGAACTTAGTTTTCTTATTGGATGATTCTAATTGTAAAGTCTTGGAGCTGTTCAAAAAGTTTCCTTGACAATATTCATGCTATATTGCTTTAAAATTGATATGTGTGTGTGCATGAGCGAGAGAGAGAGCACCTTGTGTGGCATGCTCCTGTGTCCTTATTTTTGTAATCTTATCATTACTATGTAGTACTAAGCAGAGAGGAAGCACGCCTGTAGCATGCCCCCATGTCCGTATTTTTGTGACCGTAGCATTACCTTGTGGTACTTGGCCCATCCACCTCATGGCCCATTTTTCGCATTGATGTTGATGTGAAATAAAATAAGATCCTTTTGGCTGACGCTTCCCTGTTGCTGGAAGGGAATGATATTGGACACAAGGGTCGGAAAATCATGCTCGCCTAAATAGTCATCTCTCAAGTGAGGAGAATCAATAGGTACCAAGCTCTGTAACAGCTGGAAAGACAACAAATGGCTCTAACATAAAGGTGTTGATGAAAGAATTAATAGATTTCCTGTTACTCTTACATGACTAAAAAATCGGTAATTAAGGCAACTAAGCATGAACAAAATTGTTGAAGGAAAAAAAGGCACTCAAATATGCTAAAGGTCAATAACTCAATGTCACTAAACGTTGAGACAACATGAAAATTATTTGGGCAGGCATCAGATAGTTTATAAAATTATAACAAACATGCAATAAACTTGGGCGCAAACGGGATGAGTAAATCACTCAATCTGCCTTCATCTATTCATAGTTATTATTTGTAATATTTGAAGAAGAAAGCATGAGAAGGAAGGATAAACGTTAATGCCAAAGAAGCAGATGTAAAACTTTTAGGTTAGTGTCTGTTTTGGAATCTGCCTCACAACAATGCATCATAAGTTGGGACATGCCTCTGCCTTTTGCAATTTACCTCATATGAGCGTATCATAAGTTGGGATCCATTCTTTTGCAGTGCACCCCATGCAGCTTTGCTGAGATTTGCCGAAGTAAGGAGAAACCAACTGCAGAAAAGTAGTGTAACTGCAAATCATTCTACATAATATTGGTTCACTATGCCTAGGAAAAGGAGGAAAAAGTATCTTAATTACAGCAATAAAGAAAGTAGGGATAAGTCCATACGCTAGCCTTTGTCCATTATATCGAGTGTATGACTTGATATGAGGCATTGCACGACTGAGCAGGAAATACAAAAATTAGATACTGGAAAATTTTACTTAGTTCAGTACAAAACAATAATCAACAGTAAACGAAAATATCTCTATCGTAAATAATTGATGTGATCATTTAAGCTGCTTAGTTTACCTCTTAAACAGCTGAAGGCTTCAGCAGCTTCCTAGAAGAGTGTGCACATGTGGGGTGTGTGTGTGTGTGTGCATGTGCTTGCGAGCGAGAGAGAGAGAGAGAGAGAGAGGCGCATACTGATCTCACATTTGTTAGATTAGTCAATTACTCAGAGTATCACTGTCTATTAACTGTTTGATTCCCAGAAAGCAAACACCATAAAATGGATGCAGATGAACCACCAACAAGCGGCTGTCATTAATCCAGGTCGAGAAGAAATTAATCTGGACTGGAACCAGTTCAGGCAAAGGAGGTCCAAATCCTACCATACCCATTTCAAGTGAACCAATTCAATCCACCTCGTACCTCAACCTAGATTACTGATCTACATAGAAAATGCGTCTCTGAAAATAGACATGAAATCAGAACCAAGCAGCAGATACTGCTGACATTGGACATTGTTCCCATAAAAGTAGTTCAAAATGTGAAACAATTCATTATGGTTGAAGAATCAAAAACTTAATTAAGCTCAATAACCTTTAAACTAAAAGTTAATGCATAGATTCTATACAGCTACAGAAAGTGCACTTCAAACTTAAAAGAGTTGCATACCAACGACCAGTATGAATGGCCTTCCATTTACACCAATACTTCTTCAAAAATGCTCTCTCTATATTCTTTTGAGGGCTTGGAAGAGCATTACCAGCAGCATAACCCTATTCAGTTGGGGAAACATGTAAGCACAAATCACAGTCCTGTACAGAGAGAGCAAAAGACAGCGAAACAAAAACAAAACTGAAAAATAAAAGCACAAATAACTAAATCTCATACGGAAAAAAAACCAGAGAGGATCCAATAAGAAAAATAGTGAACAATAGAACTACGACTATGAAATCACAGGCATGACAGACTATGTTTATAACAAACCACCATCTCAAGGGGCCCTAAAATTTCACCATACATTGGTCAAGAAACATATACTTTAAAATGAAAACATCTTAGGACTTCCATATGCGATGCTTCACTAGGACGTTGTCAGGTAGAATAACAACAGTACAAAATGAGTCACAAAGACCCATTAGCATGTTATGACAATCAACAGAAGTTTTCTGTTACATCACTGGATAACCAATTTTAAACTTAAATATACTATTATCTCAGACAAAAAATCAAAGGGACTGTTCATTTAATTTCTTTAGGAGAGGCATAGGAAGAGATCAATGAATGAACAGGAAGGCATGAACTTAAAAGGAAAATAACACATTTTATTAGAAAAAGGATGAATAGCATTACCATAAGAGAAAAACAACGCCTTAGGAGATAATAAACAATGACTGAAAAGCACCACATATTTCCAGTGCCTAGAAAATATATTATTATCTCAGACAAAAAATCAAAGGGACTGTTCATTTAATTTCTTTAGGAGAGGCATAGGAGGAGATCAATGAATGAACAGGAAGGCATGAACTTAAAAGGAAAATAACACATTTTATTAGAAAAAGGATGAATAGCATTACCATAAGAGAAAAACAACGCCTTAGGAGATAATAAACAATGACTGAAAAGAACCACATATTTCCAGTGCCTAGAACATTAGATATATATATATATAAAACTGCCTACACCATGCAGTCACTTGCTGGTTCCTAAGGAATTCTTGGAACTATGCTTGCGCATAAGAAGCTCAGGCAGCCTAGATAGCAAAAAGGAGAGTTTTTAACGACCTATATCATCAAAGGTGCACATAGGCCCCAACACTTGGCTGGTTTCGTAGGCCAGATGTTCCTAAACAGCCCATCACATTGGAAATACCTGGCTCACTTCTGGACCCAACAACTTAGACTTTTCCCCTCAACAATTTAGATCTTTTCCTCCTACTTCTGTTTTCATGCATTTTTTTCTCATTTTTTTTATGTTACATGTGATTTTGCACTATGACTACTATTTTTTTTCTCCTCCTTGAGTGCTGATCTTAAGCATTCAATAAGGATAGAGATAAATTCAGAAATCAGGAGTCGTTAGGATTAGTAAAAGTTAAGATCTACCTTTCCTACACACACACACACAAACACATATATATATGATCGCAGTTACAGTTTATACACTATTATACTTTGAATACTTCCATATAGTTTTAGGATCCTTAGTGTCGTGTTATACACGGACTCATCTTCCTAACATTTTTTCTTTATTGGAATCATAAATAAAGAAAGTCTATGATAAACAATGTTGACGTGGAATCAACGATGATGCCGAGGGATTTATGTTTTCCCTCCTTTGTTTGGATTAGCAATTTTAGGTATTACTTCAGGCTTTTAGGTTCTAGAAATTAGAAAATTTAATTAGATTTTCATGTTCAAAAATGTTTTGTGTGTTAACATTGCCACGCATATTAATTAGCTTATTGTTACAAATTGATAATCAAATGCTTTTCCTTGAGAAATATTTCACTTTTATCATTAATTTTAACAATCAATACTACATTTATTTATTTCTTTGGAGGAACCACTTAATGTGACTAGTTGCATTTTGGACAACATAGCTATTTACTGCATTGCTAGGACAAACCAAACAAAAGGCCTAGTCTTAGACTCGGAAAGGAAAGAACATGCTTCAACTCAGACTTTACCTCAAGAGAGCATCGAACATCTTCAACATTGGGCCAGATTATTTGCACATTTCCTAACCCTAAGGACGAACCATTTTCAGATAAACCTGAAGACATTGATGCCGATAACTCATCCATCCACTTCTGATCAAGGGAGCCAAGAGAAGAAAACTGCAAAAAATATATTACCTAAATTTAAATCAAAATTGTTAAACTTGGAATTTTCAAACTTTGCCCACTGCCAACCATAAAGCTGTGCATGTAGGCCAAATACTTGAACATCGCTCAAAGAGAGAGGAACAGGAATGCTATGAGAACATTTGCGATGGAAAACAACATGAGTAGCATTTTCAGGATAAAAGAAAATTCGGAAATTATGTCATTGACATACACCATTCTAGATCTAGTTCATTTTCTCTTAAGAATTATGTAGTGAACTTCATAAAAACAACCATGACCCAGTATCTTCAGCTGCATCTGTGCAATACAGCTTTAAAATAGTGTGGATTTGGATTGCCTTCATAATTTTTGCAATCATAAGCTTCGTTTTTTTATCGTCTACATTTAAAATTTCAATGTACTTTTCTTGTTTCCTGTCCCTTGCTGTTGTAAAACTTTGTCTTCAGTTCACAACATTTACCAAAAGAAAGAAAGAATCCAAACCATTTTTAGGTCATTTTATCTGCTTTTGTTCTTTGAGGAAGATTAATTTTACTAAGAAAGCCTTGTAATCTCAAGCATTTATTGTGGTGATAGATGACTACAGCCTGGTGTGTGATGTTCAAAGTTTCATGCTACAGCAAAGCGATCAAACTGATATTACTCTTAGTTGTTAAGGCATGGACTAGTCCACGCCTGGGAGTGAGTGCACACCCATCGCCTAAGTCATGGCCTAGGTGCACCTAGACTGGACTAGGTGCTAGCACGCCTAGTCCATGGGAAGGTGAAAAGTCACCTTCCCTTCAAATTAAGTCCTGCAATTTTATTATACACTGTTATACCGTATATAGTATATACTTATATTATATGCAGTTACATTATATAATTTCTGTTCTTTAAGTACAGTTTACTACTATACGTTAATTACATATTCTCGATCAACTCATCAAGTGGAAGTTCCAGCCATACGTTAAGTACATATTCTATAACACCATGAACTTCTGTATATATCTTATGTGCTTTAAAACATATTTTGTGGAACTTATGCCAGCCCTCTTACCCATGTTAAAACCTAGGTTTATGGTAAAAAGACCACCATTTTCTCTTGTTTAGTGCATGTCTAGTAATCAGAGAAATATGTGCAGACCTCACTTTAACATAGTCTAATGTTAGAGCTGCAAATAAACAATATGAACTATGTAGATGATAGTGCACATATGAAGCATAAAAGTTAAATGCAATTCTTGATTATGGCAACTAATTTTAGCTAGATATGACTTGATTACAGAAGAGCTCTCAAAGAATTGAAGTGGTAGTAACAGAATAAAAGTCTGCTAGATATTGGACGCCTTTTTAGGCCACTAGGCAGCGCCTAGATGCCTTGACAACTAGGATATTACTTCACTCACTGTCTACTGTGCAAGTATCTATGAGCCATAAACACCCAACTTTCAACAACAACAACAAAGAAAACAAACCCCACAATCTCGAACATAATTGTATGACTGCCTTGTCCTACTCCCTGCATGCCAGCATGCTACGCATGCAAAATATCAGCAATTTTAGCAACAACTATACTCCTAACCTCAAAAGTCAAAACTATTGACACCGGTCTAGCCAGGTGCCAGCAAAAGAGATCATCAGAGAATATTCAATTTTTTCTTCCTAAAAAACCCATTTGTGATGTCTTCTTTCCTTTTCCCTCTATCATGTTGGAAAGCAGAAAAACTAGATCAAAATGTGATTATGTGATGCACACATTCTTTGGACCTATAAAGTATGCTCAGACCATTCATTCCATATCAATATTATTCTAAAATGCACATGAATTTAGAAAAATAAGAAGAATTCTGACATGTTTTCAGGATTCATGCCCTAGGACAGCAAATTCTCAAGACTAGACCAACTAGGATGAGAAAAGGACCTAAAGGATTTTAACTGTACTTTACAAGTCATTAGGTTGATATCCTTATGCACAAGCCGTTTCCACCTTGAGTTAGTATGCACTATGCAGCTACAATTTAGTTAAAAAACAATTGGATGGTGCAAGGAAGACCAAGACACTTCAGAAATAAGTCATAGATACTAGAGAAGAGAACATGTTTGCCTGGTATACTATAGGGGACTTCTGGAATTCTTTGTCAAATAGGGACTCCTGCAAAACAGATCGAAGCTTCATATGGCCCCACTTTTTCAAGCTTCCACCAGAATGATATCCAGGAACGGATGCAATAAGTCTGACCTGAAATCAGAATACTGCTGGTAAGTGCAAAACTACAAAACTTGTAAGACATGACATGAGTAAGCACATTTCCTGTTCACCATACAAAAACAACAAATTCCGTTTTACTTTCTCTGTTGCATAGACTAATATAAAATTGAGCAAAATATCTAGAACAAGCACATTAGTTGCTAATAAATAAAAGTTGGTGTGCAGACTGCAGACTAACATTTTCATACTTTAGTAGGTTAATCATAAAACTTAAGAGCAGGTGCAATGATCTGCCAAACATGAAACTATTCAAGCCTAACAACGTTACTATAGGAAGTCAACCTTATGACCAACTTTAGAGTCCCAACGGACAAGCACTCCCACTTAGGCCTTGTGGCCCTTGAGGCTTGAAGTCACAATTTAAACTCTCTCAATTTTTCAACAACCACAGAAATTGGATGAACAGACTAGAATTGTCAGAAATTTGAGAAAATCCTTCTCAAGTGATTACAACAATGGCCAATGTGATGCAGAAAAAATGGATAGATTTAAGGTAATGCAGAAATAGCCACAAATCGTTCTTGGGTTTTTCTCGTGAGGTTTTTCTCAGTTATTTTTCGGCAAAACTATTTTCTTCCTAGAAAATCTCAGAGATTTAAAAAATAAAAAATTCAAAATATTAGGTAGAAATAAAAAACATGAAAAACTAGTCAGAAATAATAAAAGATAATTAGTTAAAATGATAAAGTAATAGGCATCATACTGCATCTAGGAGATCACATCAAATACCTAAAACAAGAGGAAATGAAACAATCTTTCTTCCAAGAAGTAGGTGAGTCACCTTCTTGTTTGTTCCAAGCTCGGCTAGCAGTAGCCCGGAAAGCGAAGCCTTCAATTCTTGCTTTTCCACTGGTGGCGGGATTGCACATTCCCCCCGACCTTGAGAGAACAGGGAAGTCTGTGTGGGTGGGAAGGCTTGCTATTGGCATATTAACTTATGTGAAATGAAGCTTGAGCCAACCAAATGACAGGCTTTTCCAAATCGGTCGAATTGAGAATTTCTGTAAAGGTGTAAAGAGCGAGCATTTGGAGGGTAGCTAGTGGAAGGTAGGTGAAACAACAGTAGAAAGAAAAATGAGAAAAAAAAATCAAAAAAATCACACAAAATCGTGATAAAATGTAATAAATTGATTTTTTTTTTTCAAAATATCGTGTATTTTTTTTTCATTTTCTCCTTAATATCCCAATATTTTCAAAAATATAGCAATATCTGTATCTATGTGCAGAACCAACAAAAAGGAATAATTCAACACCAGCTATTGATCCACGTAGAAATTACAGAAGGCCATAGAGAATGTGCTTGAGTATTCAAAGCTTGTAAACATTTTCATAGCCAAGGAGTTCTACCACAACCTCATATAGCATGGTCACTTCAACTCACAGGTCTATGCAACAACGATAATAAAGTACACTGGATGAAATTATTATACAAATGAAAAGAACATTCCATGACTCACGCTTCTTCGCATGCAATCACAGTTTCCAAACAAGGCTTAAAAAATTTCAAACTTGAAAATATATTCACCAGTATGAGTATGCTAGATGAATACCAAACCCTCAAGCCTGCACCCAATCTACACCTAATCAGTAGTTATGGACGTCAAAGACATCGCTCCTATGATCCATCAGAAAATTTTCTTTATGCTTTTGTCAATCAATGTTAGAAGGGCATGACTGACAAGAAGCTCTAAATGGAGCTTAACGTTGACTCAAGAAAAGATCAGCAAAAGTATTCCATGATGGATAATAAGAAAGCATGAACTGATAAAACTACATGTAAACATGAACGAATTTCCAAGTTTCCTGAGCATCGAAAATCTAATTACTATGAGTCATTGATACTTATTTCTTATTCACGTAATCTTGTCAATACACCATCATACAAATAAAGGCTTAATAGTTTCTCCCATCAAGGGCAACACTTACTCCTCTCTAACCATTGCGAGAAAACAGTAACAACAGATAAAGATATACCGATGCACTGCTAAAATCAAACTTTCTGAAGAAGGATGAATTGATCGTTGCACTGCCAGCAACTGGAATCGAGACATTTAGTCCAGGCCACTGCAGTTATTCCAAAGCAAATCAACTTGTATACCTTCCATCAATAAAATGCAAGTCAGACTTCAAGGAGGGCAACAAATAGTATTCCAAAGCTAAACTCCTAATAAAACTGAAGAGGGAGAAACTGAAAATCAAATCCATGTGAGTGACATTGGCCTTTCCCAGAAACTGAATCAAATATTAACAAATTCTGTTATGACATATTGATAAGGTCAACCATGTGCAATATGTATGTATCCACTACAACCAAATAACTGGCTGTAGTTTCACTAGATAGGGTAAGGAGAAAATGGATAGTACCTTCAATTTCTCAAGGTAATCAACTAAATCCTCTTCAAAAGGAGAGGTCTTTGAGTGATCTTGACGTTGTTTCCATGGGAAGTCTTGCATCCATAATCCTTGAGTCTTATTGTTCCAGTCAACATAGATTAGATTGGCTGTATGTATTACAACCCTCACCCCTTGAGGATAAACAAGAAGCATCGCCTTTGAGTGGTGTGTCCCATAAGCAATAGGAAGTAGGGGTTTGTGCAAAGTCCAATTTATGAGCTTATTTTTCTACAAATGTGAACAGTAAGAAATAAATTTAGATTTTTTTTATTGGACAATAACAAAAAGAAGATATTCAAAAAAAAATTATTAGATACCTTCATGTGATCCAGGATACCATCATTCTCTCCGTGAATCAAAAGCACATGAGGAATTTTTCTCAGTAGTGGGCAGGCTGCAAGAAATTAGGCAAAAAAAAAGAAAAAAGAAAACCTTTTAACAATTAAGAAAAAACAGAGATATGTCTGCAGAAATACAATTAGCTAAACTAACAAAATGGCTAGAATAAGATTTCCCGGCATAAAATCAATTGGATGGATGAATAAATGCTGATAGTTACGAGTCTTATGGCACATCATGGTTTCAGAATCTTTAACTAAACAGTAATAGATGAAACATGGTCACATCTGTCTAAGAGGACGTCACAGCTGGACGAAGATTGCTACAGCTCACAAGATAAGAAAAGAACAACAAAATGGAAAAATCTGTGTAGTACAGAATCATCCTGATCATTCACCCAATATATGGTGAACAACGAGGGAAAAGGTCCATTTTCGGGGAAGTGAAGGAACAAAGTGACCAGAGAGATAGATATTTAAATAATGACATGAAGGAAATATTTTCAACAGTTTGCATGTTATTTTCAAGCCAATCAATATCTTAAGACTTGCAGAACATGCAAGCGAACTTTTCTGATTCAATGCCTATAAAACCCGATTCAAACTGATCCAAGTGCTGGTCTAGCAGATCACAACCAGTTGTATAGTGGGCTTTAATTCGAAGCCTAAAAGGCTAAGAGCTAGTCCAACTCGTAATGAAATGGCAAACAGGTATACAAGCCTCTGAAAAATTTTGAAAATATTCAATATAGGAATTGTTCCTCACGTACTTGGCTTGTTATAATTGACCCCCCTTTAGACACATGCATCTGTGTGGGACCCCAGGATCAAGCGTCGAACTTGGCTTTGATACAACTGAAACAAATCAATCCAAACTAATCTAAGTGTTTTTGTCCTACTCCTTTAGCTGGCAGACAAGGCACAATGATACATAATCCCCTGAAAATTCCTAAAAGTCATTGATATAGGACTATTCTCAAGTCCAACATTATACATAAATCAGTTGGTTCCGGATGTTATTTTGAAAAATTTCTAATCATATTTTTCCTACCACCGTAATTATTTTTTCATAGACTTTTTTAAAGAAGTACATCATGAATCTGCAACAAGCAAAAGCAAGTAATAATGCAAACACAACTTCAAATCAGTTGACTTGGGTTTCGACTAAGGAAGCAACAACAAACTTACCAGAAAACAACCAATCAATATCCACCATATAATTTGAGAGGATTGCAACAAGAACTTCCCCCTAACATTAAGAAAACAAACACCTTTTGTTATGCAAATATAATAGACAACCTAAAGTAAGTATTGCCATTAGATCTCAGTTTGTCGAATTCAAAAAAAACACTTGCTTGCCAGAACCACTAATCATTGTCTGTCCTTCCCTGTATTGTTTAATATATGCCTGCCAGAATCTTCACTGTATCATCAAGGCATTCAGCACCCAAAAACTGAACCTATGTCACATAGGTACGGGTATGGGTACTGGTATGGCGTTTTCGCCAATCTTGGTACGGCGATAATTATATATTTTTAATTCTAAAAAACAAAATTGATATCATCACATCATTAAGAGAATGTTCCTTTCATAGTTCCTACATATAATCTCATAAAAAAAACATAAACAGACCAAGACAATGTTTTTTTTTTGTGGTTTGGATCGGTTCCGACACGGAACCGATCCAAACGTACCCAGTCCCGGTACGAGTACGCCGGTATCGGTATGTGGGCTCCCCCACGTACCACTGTGTCTTAAGACTGACCCCATCAATGGAAGTACTTTCTCTTTCATGCATACTTCTGTACACTTGAGAGATTATAAATATCCTATGCAGATAAACTATCTCAAGGAGGACCATTCTTCAAAGGAAAGAAAATCACAAAATGATCTTTTTTGTCCATCTCATGGTTTACCCCTATCAGCTTGAGACTCTGCATATTGGTGTACATGAGCACCAACTATGGCTCAACTATGCAACTTTACGAGTTAAGTAAACATCCCAAGAATTATCAAAATATGAATGGAGAACGTTTTTCAGAACCAGTAAATGCACTCAAGGCAAAACGTTAGCTTTTCTTTTTGAATTTACAAGAATTTGCAATAATTTCACCTAAAAGGATGTCTTTGAATTTGTGTTATTGGGTGAAACATATGTCCCATTATGGGAAGATTAGATCCATATTAAGGTTTCTTGGAAATATTTGAAGGTTTATAAGGGGATTCGCTAAATAATTAGTTGACACAGTTCCTAGCCTTTTTGAAGCAAGAGTCAAAGCTGCTATGGAGCACATTAGGATCCACCAAACTAGGAGCTTGAGCTCGGCGAGAAAATGAATTAGGTTGCTATAGTTGGTATGAGAGCAAGTTTTAACACTTGGACCTAGTTATCACATGTGCAGACGCTTGTGCCTTAAGAGGAATAAGTTGTAACTGTTAAAATCCAGCACATTCTCACGATGTTCAAAGTCCTTGTAATATGTGAAGTCTCTTAGGATTCTATGTTCTTGTAGAATGTGTTGAGGTAGTTAATGTCATTGTAATATGTGAAGAGTCTCTTAGGATTCTACGTTCTTGTAGAATGTGTTGAGGTATTTAATGTCATTGTACTATGTGAAGAGTCTCCTATGATTCTACGATTGGAGACTCTTCGAATTCTGAAATTGAAATTATAAATAGGGCCTGGGCAGACCATCCTGGTCATGGCTTCTTCTCCTCAGCTTCTTCTTGTTTTCATTCTCTCTCTCTCTATCTTCTTGCGTGAGTGCTGTTTTCTGGTTTCAGATATTGGTGCTAGATTTCTATCATGGTATCAGAGCGCCAGGTTACGTTATCTCTACCTAACAAAATGCCCAAACAGGTCTAATCTAGTTAGAACTCTTTTCTCATCTTGTCTTGATCCTGAATTTACTTTTCTCTTGCGCAATTCTTGTTCCTTTTTCTTCTTGCTTACCTAAGGACACATCTTATCATATCGTGTCTTCTTTCCCTCATATTCTACCTGTATACCCTTCTTTTCTGCTGTCATGGAAAACCTTTCGCATTCTGGTATGTCTCAAATTTTCTTCCTCACCTTATTACCGAAAAACTCAACCATGAGAATTATCTAACCTGGAAAAGGCAGATCATGCCTTTTATAAAGTCAAGGCCTCTTTGGACATCTCGATGATTCAACAAGGGCTCCACCAATATTTGTTCTGTAGGAAATAAAGAATGAGGCAGGAGAGGTCATTGCTGTTCAAGAAATTAGCAACCCTAAACATGTTGTGTGGATGGGACGTGACCAGAGTCTTGTTACATATATTTTATCTACGCTATCTCAACAAGTGTTACTTTCAGTTTCTGATGACTGTACTGCAGAAGAATTATGAGAAACCCTTGCTGATATCTTTTCCCAAATATCAGAAGCTCGGATTATGTACTTAAAGAAAGAATTTCAGAATTTGAACAAAGGTTCAACATCTATCATGGATTATTTGGGGCGCATTAAAGTTGTCGTAGACCAACTTGCTGCCTCAGGGAATAACATTTCTGATAAGGAGAAAGTGCAGCAAACTTTAAGTGGACTTGGGCATGATTATCATGCTTTTATTACAGCTCTTGAGGTGCTCCCTGTTCTGCCTTCCTTCAACGAATTACAAGGTAAACTTCTCCAACACGAAATGAATATAAAAGAGTCATTGAAAGGACTGATCAAGGGATCTCCCAAAATGTGTTGGCCATGAATGTAAAATTTGGTCAGAACCATGGGAACTCTAATCAAGGTGGTCACGACATTCTACTGACACCAAATAATCAAGGTATGCCTCAATTGAATACTTCAAGAAGCATACCAGTTTGTTTTCAATGTAACAAGAAAGGGCACATGAAGGCACAATGCTGGTTTAATCCTCAAAACAAAAACAAAGGGGTAAGACATGATTACAAACAAGGAGGACAAAATCCTAAATCCACCGGCGAAGATATGCAACAGCCATTGATGGCCGCATTCTCAAAGATGACTATAAAACAAAATGAGCAGGGAGAATGGTTCTTGGATTTAGGTGTAGCTACTCATGTGACAGGGAATGCAGGTAAATTGATTAACTTATCCCCTCATTATGGTAGAAACTACATTATAACAGGTGACGGAAAATCTCATCCCATTACACATATTGGAAATGCACATATTCTATTGTCATCTTCCTCTCTATCATTGTCTAATGTTGTTCTTACTCCCAATATAAAAAAGAACATCATATCCATTTCTAAACTCATTGATGATACAAACTCTCCTGTTGAATTCACACCTTCTTCTGTCTATGTCAAGGACCTCCAAACGAAGAAAATGTTCGCTAAAGGGGAGCGTCAAGGGAATATGTATGTCCTCAAGGAATGTCTACCTAAGGATTCGTCCACCTTTGGTATATGATTGAAGACATTTTCTAAGTTCTTGCCATTTCCAATCAAAAGTAAGGGGCTCTAACCAATTTTTGGAGCATGATCTATGGCATAATCGGTTGGGGCACTGTGGCCGACATTTTATTGAAAAACTTGTCACAAATAGTCTCATTCCAAGATTAAGTTTACCTCTTACTCTAAGTGTCAAAAAATGTTCAAGTTGTGAACTTTGTAAGAGTCATGTTTTACCTTTCCATAATATAAATCAAAGGGCTTCCAAACCTTTTGAAATTATTTTTTCTTATGTTTGGGGGCCAGCGCCTATTGATTCAATGTCTGGTTCACGATATTATGTCTTATTCATTGACTCTTACTCACGTTTCACGTGGATTTACTTCATGAAATATAAATCAGAAGTACTCCACATATTTTGAAACTTCTATGCCATGATTCAAACCAAATTTTCATACAATGTGGTGCATTTTCAATGTGATGGTGGGGAAGAATATTCCTCACTTGATTTTATTGAATTTCTATGTGAAAAAGGGATAACTAGACAAATCTCCTGCCCTTATACACCACAACAAAATGGTGTAGTTGAGCGAAAACATCGACATATAGTTGAAAGCACCATGAGCATGATGCATGATACTAATGTGCCCATTTCCTTATGGACTAAAGCCTTCCATACAACTGTATACATAATAAAAGAAATTGAAGGTTTTTTGCTGTGTATGCTATGTTCACATTGATGCTGCCTTGAGGAACAAGTTTCAAGACAAAGCTATTCAATGTATATTCGTTGGATATGCTGATGAATATAAAGGTTTTCGATGCTATAACCCAACAACTAAACGCATCAAGACTTCAAGAAATGTTATTTTGATGAACATAGTTTTGATGACACTAATGAAATGCCTATGACTCTTGAACCTTGTGATCCCTCGACCAGTACACAGTTATTCAATGCAGATCCTGTTTCAGAAAATGATGTGTCTCAAGGTGAAGATCAAGAGAGATTAATACAGTCGTCGAATGTGGCCCAAAGTGAAAATCAAGAGAGTCCAACACAATCATCAAGCCATCACGAAAGCAATAATGAAGAACAGAGCAACAATTCATATCGGTTTTTGGGTCTCACCTACAGTTGACGACTAAGGGACAAAGATGCTCACAATGAAGAAGACAACATGCCCCACCTTAGAAGATCCCAACGCATTCGCCATCCTATTCACAGGTGGGTTAGCTATAATTCTTTATCACTTGACTTTCAGTTATTCATGGCAAAAGTTCGCAAGGAAGAAGAACCTACTTCATTTGATCAAGCATCTAAATCACATTATTGGAGAAAGGCTATGAGAGAAGAAATGGATGCCTTGCAAGAATGTGGAACATGGGAGATCGTTCCAATACCACACGGAAAGAACATAGTGGGCTCCAAGTGGGTATGCAAAATCAAATACAAACCTGACGACAACATAGAAAGACACAAAGCAAGGTTAGTAGCAAAAGGGTTTACTCAACAGTTTGGGCATGATTATGATGAGACGTTCAGTCCCGTAATCAAAATGGAACCATTCGCATAATTATATCCCTTGCTGTTAAATATGGGTGAAAGCTAAATCAATTAGACGTTAAGAATGCCTTCCTTCATGGTGACTTGAAGGAAGAAGTTTTCATGGAGCAACCTCTTGGCTTTGTTGAAAAGGACTCTAGCGAATGGGTTTGCAAACTAAAAAAATCTCTGTATGGACTTAAGCAAACATCGCGGTCATGGTTTGATAGTTTTTCAAACAAAATTAGGGAATACGAATTTCGAAACAGTCCTCTCGACCATTCCCTTTTCATTTTCAAGAAAGAAAATGTTATTACCCTCCTCCTTATATATGTTGACGACATCATCATTACAGGGAGCTTAGAAAAACACTTTGATGAGATAAAGGGTTTGTTAATGAGAAACTTTAAGATGAAAGACCTTGGAAGCCTGCGATATTTTCTTGGGGTTGAAATTGATAGGCAAGGAGATCATCTTACCTTGACACAACAAAAATATACTCTTGACCTATTGGACAGAACATGCATGAAAGATTGTAAGCCTGCTGAAACACTGAGTGTTCTGAACCAAAGAATGAGTATAAATGATGGGGAAACATATGAAGACCCCACCAAATATCGCAGCATTGTTGGTGCCTTGCAATATTTAACATTTACCAGACCTGATATTACCTATACGGTAAATCAAGTGTCTCAATTTATGCATGCACCAAGGGACATACATATGAATGCAGTTAAAAGGATACTAAGGTATCTCAAGGGAACTGTTGGAGATGGATTAGTGTATTGTAAAAGTGGAAATGAAGCTGCTGATCATGAATTAATCACATATACTGATGCTGATTGGGCTGGAGATCCAGACGAAAGAAGATCTATCTCTGGTTTTTGCATCTTTAAAGGCAAAAATTTGGTATCTTGGAGTAGTAGAAAACAAAGAGCAGTTGCAAGATCAAGCACAGAAGCTGCAGGGACGGCAGAAGTGACTTGGATTCGACACTTGCTAGAAGATATAGGAGAAAAAATAAAAAGTTCAGTACTAATGTGTGACAATCAAAGCGCCATCAACATTGCTTTCAATCCTATACAACATGGCCAAACAAAACACATTGAGATGACCAGCATTTTATCAGGCAGAAGGTGGAGAATAAGGAGATAGAACCAGTCTTTGTTGGAACTAATGAACAAGCTGCTGACATATTTACTAAAGGATTAACAAAGTATTGTTTCTGGTTTTTGAAGAGCAAGCTGTTCATGGTTCAAAACCATGCACAGCTTGAGGGAGGGTGTTAAAATCCAGCACATTCTCACGATGTTCAAAGTCATTGTAATATGTGAAGTCTCTTAGGATTTTACGTTCTTGTAGAATGTGTTGAGGTAGTTAATGTCATTGTAATATGTGAAGAGTCTCTTAGGATTCTACGTTCTTGTAGAATGTGTTGAGGTATTTAATGTCATTGTACTATATGAAGAGTCTCCTAGGATTCTACGATTAGAGACTCTTCGAATTCTGAAATTGAAATTATAAATAGGGCCTAGGCAGACCATCCTGATCACGGCTTCTTCTTGTTTTCATTCTCTCTCTCTCTATCTTCCTGCGTGAGTGCTGTTTTCTGGTTTCAGATATTGGTGCTAGATTTCTATCAGTAACGTCTTGCCATAAGGAAGTTTAGTCCCATAATGAAGATTTATGGAAATCTTCAAGGGTTTATAAAAGCGTTGATTAAATGATTAACTATCTTAATCCCTAACCTTTTTGAAGCAAGAACCAAAGCTGCTAGGGGACACGTCATAATCTGCCGAGTTGTTACAAGTTACAACCAATGTCACATTTTTTCCTATCACATTAGTGATCAGTTCATATTTGATCATATACTGTTCAGTTCATCCTAATATGCAAAAGGCATATCTAACTTCCCTTATAAGAATGGTAAAGTTAATCTATTGGCGACAAACTCAGCTTCATTTGACTGCAAAGCTGAACCTCCTACATTAGTCAGGAAATGTCAGTATGCAGGTTGAAACTTAATCATCATACTAACTTTTGTTGTTGTTATCATGATTTCTTTCTATCAAGTACTTATGCCTGAATTCCAGTTTTACTACCTATTTAGATATATATGTGTACTGGCTAAGTACATATACTATGTGCAAGTGTATGCTGTCAGTGTAATCGGTACCTCCTAGACTGAAACACCTTAAAAATCATACTTTGATGTTTTTGACATAAGCTGAACACAAAAATGTGTTCAGCGTTGCTTCCTTGTTATGAGCAATACTTTTGTTTTGTCAGAATGAATTTGAAAAAAAAAAAATGATTCATAATGTCTTTGTGCTCTATGACCTTTTGCTTCTTCAATAGATAAAGAGCACATATAAGCATGAAAATTGGCTATGTAACATATGTTTTCTACTAAATCAATTATAAGAACATACCTATAAAACCATCTATATGGTTGCTATCTGGATCTGTTTTGGAGAAACACACACACAGATATATATACGTACGTATGGCACCCACCATGCCACTACTCACTCTTCTTTAAAGGGTCATGTGTTGAAGCTACTACCATGATGTAGCCATGCTCTCTTTGCTTGCAATCAAGATAGAACAGTAAAATGGCCATATGTTTTATCAGCAGATGGCTTTTATACATCTCTGGGTCATAAATGTACTAGATGCATTAGTGAACTTCATATATGCCCATCTAATTGTAATTACGCCACCACAGTGACAATCAGTTAACATGAATCTAGATATTTCATCCTTTCAACTAAACTTTATAGAGTGAGTTGCAACAAGATTTCTAATCTCCATAGCTAGCAAAAAAATTCAGAGACAACGGAACAAGGAAAAGAGTACCTTGATAATGTCATCTAAAGCAACCGTGGAGGTGTTAGCCCATGTGGGCAAACCTTGGACTCTCAAAAGCCGGAAAGTAGAAGGCAGCATATTGTCAGAAACACGAAAATGAGCAATTGCTTCAGCACTTTTAGATTTTCCACACCCAGGGTTCCTCTCAATAGAAGGGGATTTGTCAGATTTTACTTTAACATTTGCAAGGATCTTATTGTTGGAACTATAACTTGCTTCATTTACCTGAATGAGGTTCCAAAACATGTTAAAATAGAATTACCATTAAAACTACAAAGCAAACAGCATTATATAAAAGCCTAGGACTAAAATACTTAAGAATAGACCGTATGCATGCCTACAGTATCAAACTTCACCCATGTCATTATGACATAAAAAGTTTTAAATGAATAAACATGGAGTCCAAAATTCTTGGTAAAACACAAACCTTCCATAAATAATAAAACTATTATATATCACCTCACTACTCCTTGTGAATGTAATAGACAACTAACAAAATGTTTGACAAATATTAAGTTTTTAAGCCTCTAAACAGAAAAATTTTCAAGGAGCTTCTATGACCAAAATCATGTTCTAGATAGACTACTGAAAGAGAAACATCTTAGAGATTCACTTAGCTTTATGTGTGACTAATTCTAAAGTATAAAATTTCTTTTGTATATGTGTTTTGGCCCTTTAATCTAAGAAATTTCACACCTTGGTTGGCATACTCACTTAGAAAGCAGCAAGGGCAAATGCAGTTTAAGATTATTGGAAAGAAGATTCATGCAAATATGCTGATGTAGTATGACAGTAAGCTAAACAAGCAAGCATAAACATGAGAGACTTAGATCGACTACTGAAAGAGAAACATCTTAGAGATTCACTTATCTTTATGTGTGACTAATTCTAAAGTATCAAATTTTCTTGTGTATATGTGTTTTTTGCCCTTTAATCTAAGAAATTTCACACCTTGGTTGGCATACTCACTTAGAAAGCAGCAAGGACAAATGCAGTTTAAGATTATTGGAAAGAACATTCATGCAAATCTGCTAATGTAGTATGACAGCTAAGCTAAACAAGCAAGCATAAACATGAGAGACTTAGTTGAATTGAAAACCCAGAAAACATTACAAACTACAAAGTATGTCAGGCAATGTGCGAGATGGACAAACAGCGACCTGCAGTGCTCCAGCAAGACTTTCTTTTTCAAGAATTTGTCTCCTCCTTTTAACAGCTAATATATTCTCCACACTTTGTTTGTCTACCTCATTTGAAGAGTTCCTCAATGCGACAGATTGCATCTCAGAATTCATGGTGGTATATCTGAAAAAGTGATGACCAGGTATCAACTCTAGAATATCACCAGGAGCAATCATGGCCTTGTCATGTGAATGCAGCTTCTTTCTTTGTTCTCTAGATTTGATTACAACTGGGTTTGGTCCTTCCTAGACAAATTCAAGGAATAAATAAAATTTAAAGTTATTGAGCAGCACAAACAATTGGAGGAAATACATACTCAAATATAATCATGTGTATTTCAGGATGAAGATCTCTTACCACTACTACTTCGACTGAACCATCAACAAGAGCATTCAAACTGACATGGTTCCTGCTAACTCTTTTATCGGATACAGAGACTACGCTGCGGCCAACAACATTGTTTCCTTGAAAAACAGGAACTTTTGTAACATTACTATCTTCCTCCATGTTCTTTGTAAGAGGAAGAAGATATCCAACCATTACCTGAAAACATTTAGGCAAGAGATTATAAGGTCGACCATTTTTTCGGATAAATACAAAATGAACCGCATGAATACATACACAAACATGCACAAAATGAACATGCACTTGTGTGTGTTTGCGTGATCGGTGGGTCGGCGCGCTACCGTGCTTTGCTCGTATAAGCGTGGGTCCGTGGGTGGCGCGCAGGTTCCCGTGATTGGATAGGGGACGAGGTACACTTGAAATTGGAAGCACGTGCAAGTTCCATGCAAATGGAAGACGAAGATATGCAAGAATCATATATAGTTTGTGCATTATATACGACACACACATTGCTCATCAAGCAAAAAGTAGGGCAAATAGTCCACCCAGAAAGAACAATTCTACATCAAAATTATTGAAGAGTAGCAGCGATCCTGTGTGCAAAATGAAACGACTAAAATCGAAACAGGGATTGCACACATGTTTTGCTTTTCACCAGAGCGACATGTGACACAAAAACTTAAAAGCTCAACCCGAAATACTCTAACATGATAGGTTCAGAACTATCAGTAGAGGAGAAGGCCTACCCGAGATTCCGTCATGGTGTTCAAGCTCTGCTGTCACATCCAGCGACAATCACCGAACCAGGAGAACTAAGTGCACAACGCCAACACACGCCGACCGAGAAGCAGGATCAGGAGAAGCAACTGATCAAGAAATACAGAACGGAAGTGATTCACAGACACAGAAACCCTAAGTTAGGAGCTCGAAGCCCGGCAGACGGGTTGGGAAGGAGAAGAGCATCTCGAAGGGACAGAATGGCTAATATTGGAATCAGGGAGAGCAGTTCGAGGCTTTCGACTTCGTAGTTCGTACACAGCCGACGAGTGCGGCCCGGCCATGTAGACGTGTCGAGCGTGATAGGTATCGGATTTCAGTAGGCCAAGCTCCGGAAATCTGATATTCGAATACGTCCGGATCTCATCCGCTGATCCGTTTCCGGAAACAGTAATGCCGGTTCTGATCTCTGCCCAAGTAAGCCTCGGTATCGGGTGGACCTGGCTCGGCCCCGCTCTACACTCGAAACCTGGTCTCGGGTTTCGACCTGACAATTTAGACCCGAGCGAGTCTAGCTCAACTTCGACCTTCAACCTGATTAAATTAAAAATATATTTTAATATAAAATTATATATATTATATAATTCATCATAATAAAATATTAACATAATAAATTAAATATTTAAAAAATTATCAAGTCCACCCGAACTTATCAGCAGACCGAGCCCCTTTTTTTAGACCCGAAGCCGAGTTGAACCGAATACCAAGCAGCAACCCGGCCCAATGCCCAAGCTTAATGGTCAGGAATCCTGAAGAACAAGAATACTGAAGAACAAGTAACTTTTTACCTATGCATTCATATAAATCGGTTACCCGTTGCTTGAAGTGTATGAATTTTTGAATTGGGTTCGAATTTGAAGAATACAAATTGCAGATGTATCAAACCAGGAATCTAGATTGAAAATAAAGTTGTCCCCAAGGGGACGTTTTCTCTTTATGACAAACAATTTTTCAAGAACATGGTTGAGTTTCCTGCCTACTATCCAATGTACTCAACATCTCAGTTGTGAAAGAGTTGAAGCATTCCCAATTGCAAAATTCAAATTAAAAAGGCTATTTGAAAAAAAAAAATTAGAAAACAAAATAGTTGACTGAGACATGCCTTCACAAACTAATGCCTCCGTATATCATCTCTTTCCATTTCAATGCAAATCAAGCGAGAAAGGAACTTGTGCAGCTTCACGTGACATGATCTTCTTTTCATTTTGGATGGATTGGGTCATACCCATCATAGGCGGATCTCCATACCACAACTCACGAGAACTTATCGAAACCACAACATTTAGGGAGTGTTTGATAGCTTTGGATTTGATATCTAAGGTGATTTGAAACCATTGGGAATATCAGATCTCCAGATTTAAGGTCGGACACTTCCGACCTTAAATCTGGGGTTGTGTTTCACTGCGGATGAGATTCATGGTGATTTGAGATCTTAAATCCATAGATTTAAGATTGGACACTCCCCCACCCCTTCAATCCGACCTTCCCATGGTTTTTAACATGTAGGTGAATATCAAATCCATGCTATTGAAATCCTCACTTTAAGGATCCCCAAAACACACTTTTTTATGCAGCCTCATATCTAAAGGCTATCAAACACAACTTGAGGTTTTTTGCGATAAGTTGAGAATCTGAAATTCTATTTGTACATGATAGTAAAATCCAGTGTTTCTTTATATTGTGTGACTTACATAAAAGGGATCTTAGATCCGCCTCCGATTTGAGATATGAGGCAATCAAACACGAAGTTTCGTTGTAGTAAGTAGTAAATGTTCTCCATGAAAGGACCTCATGGTTGGCCTTAAATCTTCATCGTAACTAAGTTTAGGGTTCAACTATTGCCTCGAGACTCTATGGATCACTAATAGAATGAGTAAAAGACGCAAAAAGGTATTCTTTTATGTTTGCACTTTGTTGCATATGTACACACATATAGGGAAAGTGAGAGTGGATTGTAACTCGTCTATCATGCCTACTCTCTTTTGCTCAACTTCTAAATAAAAATAGGTAGGTATGAAATGTACACATTTCGAATGCATAATTAATGGTTTTCCTTATCTATAGGTGTACAAATAATGTAACATTATTTTCCGGTCTTAGTACTTGTATTATGAAAACTATAACATAAATTTTCGAGTCATATAAATTGACATACTATGGGCCATTATTTTTTTTCAAGAGACTGAGATACTTTTGCTAGAATTAATTCGTGATCTAAACCTTTCGTTCTAGTAACACGTGTATGTAACTCATACGCATATTTTAAGTTAGAGGAACATAAGAGATACATCATTTATGAAAGATAAACTATTTCTATAAATGCTCATAAGTGATCAAACAGGTCAGAAGATTAAGGTGCTCAAGAGAAACAAACAGCAAGACCTGATGAACCTCGATCTCAATGATTCTGCGGCAAATAGCAAGGAGATCTCAAAACGATGCTGCTGGAGAATATCATGATCATAAAAAATTTACTTCTTTCTGTAAATTAAGCTGTAACTAAGTTACCATTGTAAATTCCTAACCTCATGTATGTATACTGCACCAAAGCAGATGAATATAGATGTACAGAAAAGAAAGACTTTCATGGACGTACGTCTTAACAACTGAACCACGTTATATCTGAGTGCATGCATTGTGTCTGCTGTACTCAGCATTTCTGTTTCTTAAAACTTTCAGCAATGATACACATACATGCAGTTGATCAAATGATATTTTGTGGATATGTTTCTATACTACCATAGATGCCTGGTAATGAATTTACAAAAGCATTTGATCAAATAATTAAACCTTTGAAGGAAACAAGCTACTCTTGTCATGCTTGTTAGGCTCGAAACTCAGACTCGATCGGCTCTTAGTGGATCTTCACAAATTGCGATCTGAAGGTACATTCTCTGAATGATCTTGAACAAGCCTTTGCTAGCTGGGCTTGTTCATTTACTTACCTGCAGCCCTACACATTATGTTAAGAAGGCATTCAAAAACTTTTTAAAGAGTGTTTTTTTTGTCACCTATGCTTCACGCATTTTCAAAAGATTGCCTTTTAAGAATCTGCAACTTAAATCTCACTGATCGAAGATGCTTCTAACTCATTTTTCTTTTTGCAATGTCCCCATTCTTGAAGCCTCCTGAGGCATATTCTTTCTTCCTTTATGCTCCTCCCCTTATGTTTATGTTGCTGATTGGCTTTTATTTTAAGAGTTCATAGATTCCAAATCTGTCAGCATATACAGCGGGCCTAAGTATGAGTAGTCATTGAATGCTTGAGCTCCAAGGCCTTTCTCGGCCTTTTGGCTAAGATGAAGTTAAGTATAGTGTATGTTCTTACTGTCCTCATGATTAGGCTCAAGAATTTGAACTCATTCTTGTTAGCAATTATGGAAAGGAGATCATCACAGATAGAGAAGATCAGTTACATAACAGCCAACGTCCTAATCTTTTGGTTAGCAATAAAGATGGCAACGATGTTGTTGCAACTATCACAGCGATAAGGGAAGATTCTGAAAACAAGGAAACCAAATCTTGGCAGGACAAGGAAGAAATCTTTTGTAACAAAGGCAGTAGCAAACTGCCTTATAGCTTAGATCCTTAACGCTATATATACCCTTCACGCCATCTGTACTAATCAATAAGAAAAGGAACTCTCTTGGCGTGTTTTCTCACCGTGGACGTAGGCTTTCTTAAGCTGAACCACGTTATATTTTGTGTTTGCTCTGCTCCTACTCTGTTTTTCTATATGGTATCAGAGCCAACGATGGCATCTATTTCATCTTCCTCCACGCTGGTACAGATTTCTTATCCTTATCCTTATTCTATCAACGTCTCCAACTTTGTTTCTCTTAAGCTGCGACCAGAGAACTTTCTTTTATGGAAGACACAGATTCTCGCTCTTATTGAAAGCCAAGATCTTCAAGGCTTTCTCACTGGAGACGTTGTTGCTCCTGCTGAATTCGTCATTGATGCAGCTGATCCTTTAGGCCAGAAAAGGACTGTTAATCCCCAGTTCACAGCTTGGAAGAAATCAGATCGCCTCGTCAAGGGATGGATAATCAGTACCTTGACTGAAAGTGCTCTTGGTCGAGTTGTTGGTCAAGAGACATCAAGGGACATTTGGAGCTCTCTTATGGATGCCTACTCTCGCAAGTCGAGAGAGAGAGAGTTTCACCTAACTCATTTGCTTACGTCTCTCAAAAAGGGTGATGATTCTGTTGATGAATACATCAACAAATCCAAAGCAATCTGTGATGATCTTGCTGCCATTGGGAAACCTGTTGATGATGGGGCGCGAGTTTATTGGCTGCTCCAAGGACTTGGTGATGGATATGAAGCCTTTGTCGCTGCCATGATTCGACCTCCTGCTCCATCCTATGAAGAAGTTGTTCCACTCCTTCAAAGTTTTGACACTCGCCTCAAAAGTCCCACGCCTCCTCTTATGGCTATGGTGAATCAACGTCAACCTAACCATAGTCATGGTCGCGGGCGCGGTCGCGGTCGCAACTACAATCATAATAGAGGACGCAATTACAATCAGTTTCAAATCAACGATTCCCACTTTCCCAAATCTGATGATAAGAAAAACAAAAGTGCTGTTGTTTGTCAAATATGCGGAAAAAAATATCATTCCGCTATTAAGTGCTTTGAACGTTTCAATCATGGTTATCAAGCAGAAGATGCTCAACAAGCCATGACTGCTCTATCTCTTGATGATGGAAACAACGCTGAATGGTTAGCTGACTCGGGAGCCTCCAGCCACATGACTGGCGATGCGGGTAAGATTTCTAACAAATCTATTTATCATGGTTCTGATCGTGTGATTATTGGAAATGGTAAATCTCTGCCCATAACTCATACTGGTCAAGGAAATTTGGTCGTTCATGGTTCTTATATTCCTCTCTCTAAAGTGTTATACGTTCCTCAATTGAAGAAAAATTTGTTGTCCGTAAGTCAAATAACTACAGATTTACCTTATACCTTTGAGTTTTCCTCTTCATCTTGCTGCTTAAAGGACAGGAGAACGGGCAAGACAGTGGCGCAAGGCAGTAAGAAAGATGGAGTTTACGTCATTGGAGATTCTAATGGCACCGTTAAAGATTCTAGTCATTTCCATGAAGCTTTCTTTTCATCCAGATTTAGGCGTGTTTCTGCTGATTTTTGGCACTCCAGGCTTGGTCATCCGCATTTTGGCGTCATCAAGTACCTTCATCAAAATAATTTAATTGACGTCAGTTCTTCAGTTCCTCAATCTACCATCTGTCACAGTTGTCAGTTAGGAAAAGCATGTAAACTTCCTTTTCTTGAAAGAGATAATAGTGCTATGGAAGTTTTTGGAAAAATTCATTCTGACTTATGGGGACCGGCACCTATTGCGTCGCATCTTGGGTATCGCTATTATGTTATTTTCATTGACGAGTGGTCACGATTTACATGGTTGTATCCATTAAAATGCAAGTCTGAATTTTTTTATTGTTTTGATCACTTTCGTACATTTGTCGAAACTCAGTTCAATACAAGAATAAAAATTTTTCAATCAGACATGGGAGGAGAATACACTAGTTCAAAATTTACTCAACTTTTGGGCAGTCTTGGCATCAAACAACAATTTTCCTGTGCTCATACGAAACAGCAAAACGGCATGGCCGAAAGAAAACATCGAAATATTACTGAGTTAGGCTTGACTATGCTTTTTCATTCTGGAGTTCCTAAACGTTTTTGGTTCGAAGCATTCAGCAGTGCAGTTTTTCTCATAAATCGTCTGCCTTCATCCTCCTTGAATATGGATTCGCCATACCTGAAATTTTTTGGTCGGCAACCTAAATATGATTTCCTGCGCATTTTTGGTTGTCGTTGCTTTCCATACTTAAGGGATTATGCAAAGGATAAACTTGAGCCCAGATCCCTTCCGTGTATCTTTCTTGGCTATAGTATACATCATAAAGGATACCGCTGCATGTATCCAGGGACAGGGAAGATTTTTGTTTCTCGTCATGTTTGCTTTGATGAACAGTATTTTCCATATAAGAATCCTGCAAAATTATATGATGGACATGGACTAACTCCGGATTTAATTTCTTTTGATGAATGGACTGAGTTGCATGATTCACACAGTCAAAAATCAGTGGCACATTCCCCATCCACCGTAGTTGATGATCAGCCTACTATTTATGAACAAAATGCTGGCCACTCTCAAGACATTCTCATACAGTCTTGTGCTGGAACGCCTCTTGACACTGCCCAAGAACAGCCAGCAGTCAATCATATAAGTTCAGATAGGTCTACTCATATGGATCAACATGAGGACGTCAATAATGTGCCACTGGAGACAGACCACCTTGCATGCCCTGAAGCAAATGTTCCAACTCAGACTTCTATGGATTCTATCGCTAGTCCTGTGAGAACCATGACCACCAGATCTATGGTGGGGACATATAAACCTAATCCAAGGTATGCTAATCTTCATATCTTATATGAGAACATTCCCAAAGAACCCACTAATGTCAATCAAGCTTTGCATCACGCTGGATGGAAGAAAGCTATGGACGATGAGATGAAGGCTCTCATTGAAAATAGAACTTGGGTTTTAGTTCCTTATGACCACACGATGAACTTGGTTGGATCCAAATGGGTGTTTAAAACCAAGTTAAAATCCGACGGGACCCTAGACAAACTGAAGGCCAGACTTGTTGCTCGGGGATTCTCTCAAAAAGAGGGTATAGATTTTCATGAGACTTTTTCTCCGGTTGTGCGACAAACCACGGTTCGAATGGTTATCACTGTTGCTCTTGTTAAAGGATGGGCTCTTAGACAGCTGGATATTAAAAATGCTTTCTTGCATGGGATGATTCGTGAAGACGTGTACATGCGGCAACCCCCTGGATACATAGATGAATCCAAACCTGATCATGTCTGCAAATTACAGCGAGCCTTATATGGTTTGAAGCAGGCGTCACGAGCATGGTATGCCAGGTTAAGTACTTTTCTCCTTGATTATGGGTTTTCTATCAGTTTTGCCGATCCCTCCATGTTCACCTTGCATCAAGGACCTGTTACTCTCATACTTTTAATATATGTTGATGATATGATTCTAACGGGAAGCTGCTCTTTAGCCTTGCAAAAATTCGTTGATACTTTCTGCAGTGAGTTTCCTGTTAAGGATCTTGGTCGCCTAACTTATTTTTTAGGCGTTGAAGTTGCTTGGACAAATCAGGGCCTCATACTTTGTCAAACAAAGTATGCAAAGGATATTTTGGAAAAGGCTAAGATGGAAGACTCTAAGCCTTGTAATACTCCTATGAGTACAAAAATACATAAACTATAAGCAGAAGATAAGACTTTTGATGATGTTACCTTCTACAGGCAAGTTGTTGGTTCACTTCAGTATCTTTGTCTTACTCGTCCGGACATCTCGTTTGCCGTCAATTACATCAGCCAATTTATGCATGCCCCGTTACACTCTCACTTTCAAATGGTTAAACGTATTTTGCGTTATGTGAAAGGAACTCTACATTTTGGGCTTCAAATTTTGAAGCAAAGTACCTTGGATATATATGCCTTTTCAGATTCAGATTGGGCAGGTTGCTCCCATACCAGACGCTCAACCACCGGTTTCTGTATATACCTTGGTGCTAATTGCATTACTTGGAGTGCCAAGAAACAAAATACTGTTTCTCGATCCAGTGCTGAGGCTGAGTACCGAGCCATGGCGTCGACAGCAGCAGAGCTTACATGGGTTCAGTTCCTAATGAAAGACATAGGGATTCGAATAGATAAGGTTCCCTTGCTATATTGTGATAATAAAAGTTCCCTCTTTATGGCAGCAAACCCTGTAGCTCATGGAAGAAGCAAGCACATTCAAATTGATTTTCACTATGTTCGAGAACGTGTTGCTCAAAAACAGCTTGCAACAAAATTTATCTGTTCCAAAAATCAGATTGCGGACGTCTTTACCAAAAGTCTAGCCAAGCAAGTCTTCAACAACTTACGAAACAAACTCGGCCTTGTTCCACGGCCTAGTTTGAAGGGGAGTGTTAGCAATTATGGAAAGGAGATCATCACAGATAGAGAAGATCAGTTACATAACAGCCAACGTCCTAATCTTTTGGTTAGCAATAAAGATGGCAACGATGTTGTTGCAACTATCACAGCGATAAGGGAAGATTCTGAAAACAAGGAAACCAAATCTTGGCAGGACAAGGAAGAAATCTTTTGTAACAAAGGCAGTAGCAAACTGCCTTATAGCTTAGATCCTTAACGCTATATATACCCTTCACGCCATCTGTACTAATCAATAAGAAAAGGAACTCTCTTGGCGTGTTTTCTCACCGTGGACGTAGGCTTTCTTAAGCTGAACCACGTTATATTTTGTGTTTGCTCTGCTCCTACTCTGTTTTTCTATAATTCTTCCCACAAGGGTTTGGTACATTTCGCTAGGTGAGGGAAAGCAAGCATGTTAAAGGAGGTCTATAGTTCGACCAACTCTTAAGGTGCAATTCTTGCTGGGAAGTAGCTAAACAATTAAAGAATGAGTTTTCCAATGGGAGAGGAAAAATATCCAATAGTTTTACGAAATGAGGACAATCAATATATAGTTAATGGCATCATACACTTCATGAGTTGGAGTTTGACTTGTCTAGATTCTTAATTTGCGTCAAAAGAAAAGAAAACGCATGAACTCATACTTTCTATTCAAGTACGACTAGTGACATAAGGAGGTGATTATGAGACCAATCCTCGCATATGAAATCTTTGTTTATATTCCAGACAAACATGAAAGAATGTACAGCAAAAGATCGAGGTGGCCTTTAATTTCCATTCAGGAGGCCACCTTTTTAGTATAATTCCAAGAACTGGCCTCACATTCTTTATTCTCCACATATCAGCCTGCCTCAAAATTGTTCGCAAGTACCAACAATGAGCCTTGAAATTAAATACTGTCATGTTAGAATGAGTGAAAATTTTCGACATTCATGTCTTTCTAAGTTGAGAAGTACTGTTCACTTTTATACGAAAAAAAAAAACTTTATTATCTTTTTTTAAAAAAAACTTGGTATTTTCTATAAGTGAGTCAGAATTTTTAATTGAATCCTTAAAAGTCATTTGACTAAAAGTCATTTGACAGCAGAAACACTGAATGTTCCACGAATCTGTTTCAAAGATTCATGGAGCATTAGAATTACATGTGTTCCAATGAAGCTACTCAAAGCTTTAGGTTAGATTCATGAAACACTTAGAGTGTTCATAATGCCAATCAAACAATACCCTAACAAAAGAAAGAAGAAGAAAAATCTTACATGTCCATATAAATCCAGAGAGGTACCTAAGCAGGCATGTCTCCAACCATCCTAATAACCAGGTATGTTCTATCCTACTGGGAAATAATATCTATTTTCAATACTCATAATAACATTGACAATGGAAATTAAGTCGTAGCACTTAATCAAATTCATGGAATAAATAAATGAACGATGAGGATGATGATGCTAACAACATTAGGAGTCAGCCTGTGAAAAGTGTCAAGCTGAATGTTATATATGAGCTAGTCAGGTTCAAGCCTTGCTTGTACTTTGAACTTAAACTCCTGTAGTGTTGTCTTCAATAAGACTTGGTGGCGGTAGCTCAACCTCAGCTCAACATTTTGCAACTAAAAACAAGTGAAAAAAACAAAATAGTGAGCAATGAAAATTCATGGGCTTGAATATGTTATTTAAAAGTCTTCTCATGGTCCAATGTTGACAACAAGACAGAAACAAATTAAGAGATGCTTCAAATATTCAAATGGAAGTATGGGCGCTTTATTTTGTGGGTCCAAGAAGGAAATCTATTAACAGCTCTACCAAGTGGACTCTGTCAATATCTATTTAGTGGGGACATATAAGACAAACCGATCGATCTCCTGACCATATCCATATATACCTTCATACAGATAAGCCCAAACAATGGCAGGTTGATCGATCAACACACTTTTTTGAACTAGCCCATTGTTCAATATTTTGAAGAGCCAGAAGGCTTCCGGATCTGAGCCAGTACTGGAGACTCCTCCATAGACATGATCTAGGGAGATTTAGAGATAAGCTAAAACGTATCAAAGAACATAGTGACATAGAAATGCTGCCCGTCCTTGGCATCTACATGACCCACTTCTTAGAGGGGAAAGCATTCATGTGATGAACACTTTATAATTGACCAATTCTTGTTCGGCATTTCTCTCTCATGGAATGGGGAGGTTTCGGCCTTCACTCAAGCGGTAGGATTAGCCTCCTGCTCACTGCTCACCTGAATTCAGAAAAAAAAAAAAAACTTTTATTAGTACAGGGTTGGTAATATTATTGGATGACCTCTCTCTCTCTCTCTTGCTAATTGATGGTGAGAAATTTAATCCTCCAAGGAGCAGTGATCTTAGAATCTCAATTAGCTACTTTTATATACATGGACACACTCATGTTAACTTCTTCTTTGTCGTGGAAGATAATGAGGCTTCGGCTTTCATTTGAACAGTGGGATTATAGGGAGTTGGTAGCGTTAATGGATGATCTCTCTCTGACACACATACTCTCTTGCTAATTAATGGTGAAAAATTAATCTTTCAAGGAGCAGAGATCTTAGAATCTCAATTAGCTACTCTTTTGAGAGGCAAAACTCATCTGAATCTCACTGCTAATCCAGAGAAAAGCATGCATGACTACGTGAAAATTGAGGATACAGAGTGATAGTGTTGAGGTAACTTCATCCGGTTTTCTTCTCGACTCCATCTTATTAACTGCCCACCTGCTCTCCAACTTACTTGGCACAGGCAACGAGGTGTGAGTTAATATATAATTGATTCGGATCAGAAAGCCACCTCATCGATTTGGCCCTTTCTCTTTAGTTTGTAAGTTTGCCCTGCAACTGTAGCACTTGAGACTCGTGAGAATGATTCCAACATGCTCCTCATCGATCCTTTGCCATGCACATGGGCTTGTTGACAAAGGCAGATTCTCTGTTCCCCTAATTTGGCGATTGAAAGGGATGTTGCAACTCAATATAAGATGGAGCTAAGGGCGCTGCATGGGATTGGATATGGCTTCCTGACATCAAGGCAGGCAACTTGGCAACTAAATGAAGTGCACAGAATCATCCAAAAATTGAACCTGACGCGTTGGATAGATGCTACTGGACAACCTGCAGCAGATGGCCTTTTTAATCATACCAGGGGAAGGTCGGGCTGATTTCATTACCAAATTGGCCACTTGCCATGTTGGCTGCCCCCGCTCCTTCGTGAAAGCCGGCTGCAACACCATACAGCATTGGCGCCGGCTAACACCGAGGCCATGGATCCCCCTTAGCTCTCGCCAGTCGGCCTGCCGGCGACGAATCACCCGCCGCTGCGATATTTCCCGTCGGCAAAAAAGCGTCATCCCTTTGCCATTTCATGCACCGGAAAAATGACACTTTGAGATATTCGAATACATGAACAGTTTCTATCGCTACTCCAACGAGGGTTTAGGACTTTGTTTTCCTTAAAATTCCTTCTCTATGTTTGTCTGACTTTTTAGAAAATGATATTTAGAGCTGCACCATATGTGAATGGCCATATATAGGAGGAAAAAATTGATCATATATATATATATATATATCACAGGCTGACATGATCCATGCTCTTGAGCAGTTCGTCGGCACCTTATATATGGCGTTCCCTATCAAAATAACATGCAGTGGTTAGTTAATTCATGAACTCACGCGCACTAATTAAGTTGGCCACGGGGAAGAAAGCACTAACAAGCTGCAAGCGAAAGTTTTGATCTCATGGGCTCGATCAAGTTTTCTATCTCGAGAACCTATTCCGGAGAAATTATGTTCGGGAAATTAATTCGGAACTTAAGCATTCATGAATGTGTGTGCTTGCGGGTGTGTATTAGACATTTGCATGCGCATGCAATCCAGTGCATGAAATTTTAAAATAAGTGATGTTTTGGCCAAATTTGGTGGATATATAGACTTATGCATACTAAATAAGATTCTTGAGCAAAAATGATGTACACAAAACCAGAAAAGCGTTCTCACACACATTGGATTCCTGTCTTATTTCAAAAGCTGAACTCCATTGATGCCTATATCTAGATCAAGTATATACGGTTTAGATTTAATATAAAATATGGAAAAAGATAATATAAACAAATTAAAGCGGCTCCTCCAAGGTACATGAACAATGTGTTTGCAACGGTAGGGCATGAAGACAACTTGTATATGACGACAGTGTGTGCTATCCTTGCGGCTAACCCATTAGAACCGGTTGGGGCAGCTTGGCTTCAACTTGCTATACTCTATCTAAACCTTAAGGCTTCCCTTCCATGATAATGGCAAGCGTGCAGACCCACATGATTTATTTTATTTGAATTAAATTTATTATATGTTGGTGCCCCTCAAATATAAGACTTTTTTTAATGTTAGTGCCCTTCTACCACAAATTTCTGGCGATGGAAGCACATGGATAGCAACATAAATCCATCATACACCATCATCAAGATTAATATTTGGCAGAACCACCACATTTTGCATATCAAGACACATATATGTGTACAAATACTTGGCCTTGATATGGATAAAGTGTGCATGTGAGCCACAATTATTTTTTCATGCATGAACATAATGAAGAAACCGTGAGTGGTGTTGGATGGACGAGTCATATCAAGTATATCATTGGTAGATCTCTTTGGGACCCGAAAAATATCGGCTGCAATGTGACAAAAAGGAGATAATTAAGAATCTGACCATATGGTTCGTTTCCAAGAGGGAAATAAAAGTTTCCCAACTTGCCGAATGTTGGAAAACAAAATTTGATTGCATCTTATTTTTCTGAATGTGACAACACTCTCTTATATATATATATATATATATATATATATATATTTTAAATTTTTTCAAATAAAGTATTTAAACGAAGTAAAAACCTCATAATATGTTTGTAAAAACTATTTTGATATAGAACTTGCTCTAGTTTAAGTTGTTTTTTAAAAAAAATGAGGACTTTTTCGTGATCAAAATTTGGTATATATGAGCTGTTCCGTTTTAGTTATTTTACAAACACTATCAAATTCAAAAAATGACTAACTTAATATATATTTCCCATCATGATTATATCTATAAGGTTAGATGATTAAAAAAAAAAAACACCTTAATCGCCACTTATAAGTAGTCTGGTTTTTGTCCCTGATGGACATACCAATTACTCAAGTATATATACACACACACACGAAACAAAAAATGTTATGCAATTATTCATTACAACCATGCTCAAAAAATGAGGTGAATGAAAATCTAGTTAGCGCATTTTTATTAATCTGTTACCTATGTAGGATGGCATTTTTATTTGGGCTCAAAGATTGAAACGAAAAACTGCGGGCAATGATTTCCGAAACCAGATTGCTTGCAGTATTTTGGTTATCCAGTTATTCGCATTGCATTATGAAAATAAAAGATGCTCCCTATCTAATGCTTACAGTATAAATCGGCATGACTTTAAAGGAGCCTCCCCGGCCCTAGCTTGCCTATCGTCAAAAAAAAAAGGTGAAGAAAAAGAAAGGTTGATGGCATCGCTGTTTCACATCTCTTTCTCGCACCTTTTCATTTTCTTTATTAGCAAACTAGGGTTGGGCAGATCTCCACTAGGAATGCCCTAGGTCCACGGACCTCAACTACGTAAGTGTTGAACTCTTGACCTTCTTTTAACGTAGTCTATCTCCCATCCAACTAGGTGCACAAAGGCAGATTCCCTCCTTCTTCTTCTTTCTTTTTTTTGACTGAACGCACATTGTACCATGGCTACTTCTTTGACACTAAAGTTTTCACATCAGACATGGACGTTTGAATACATCCAAAATTTCCAGGCATGAGGCTGCAGGATCCAAGACTTTTGTGCCCCAATGGTCCTTTTCCACATCCAATTATTTGGTGTGCAGTAGGCAGATATGAGTCATGTTCTCCATACCCACTTTATTTGATTGAAAAAGGATGATTCAGGAAGTCTTCATGCTTCGAGTTGGTTATGTGCAAACCGCCGGTACACAAAAAAAATTGTGCACGGAAGTATGTAATCATCTGAATACCTGGCTAATAAAAAAGGAAGCTTTTTTATAAAAACAAAAAAAAAAGTAAAAAAAATGAAAAGTCCAAGAAAACATTTCTTTTTGAAAAACTCTAAAATCCCCAACTTCTCTTTTTTTTTTTTTTGGGTGCATATATGTTGAATATACACCATTCTGCTGCATGCAACTGGCCTTCATGCTATATTTATGTATAATTTGAACCCAATGACTGCCATTGATAAAGGAGCCATGATTCTTAGCACCAGCATAATTTTGCTTTGCTTGGACCTTGTAGTAAAGGCCAATGGTTTGAGCAAGGGAGAGAAAGTTGGGTGCGCTGTGCACATGATAAGCAGTAAAGAGGGAAGAACATTTTAGTAATTTGTTAAAAAGAAATGTCCGCTATAATTTTTTTACTTTCCTTTCATTTCCATTTTTGTCTTTACAAAAAGTTTTTATTTTCAATGTTAACTAAAGGTATTTTAGTTATTATCCATGCTGACACACCAAAAATTCGTTCACCAGTATGGCGCATAAAATTAGGTTCCAAAACAAGAACACAGAAGAAACACTGTAGCTGATTGGAATGCATTAACAGTCATATAATGGCTTGGAGTAGTGACTTTTTTGGTGTCTGGGCAATGGATCGCATCGATAGAGTCAATAATAAAAGGTCTGCTCATTTTTGAAAGATCAATCTGTTCTCTATAGACCTGGAATATCCGAGGCCCCTATGTAGTCCTTTTCTGTATATGGTCAGGGTCCACGAATCATTATAATTTAGTACGACAGTAAAGCGTATATGGCCATCTATTTCATACTCTAATAGTGTCCTCCACAACATGAAATGATAGTAACCATCCATGTAGGGATGATGGCTAAGGCACCAGGAAGTAGGACATGAATGAAAGGAGAAGGACGTACTACAATGTATCGGCTAAACATTGACCGATCGCTTTCCCTGCTTCTTGAATAATCGGGATCTTTCTTTTTCTACATAGTGAAAATTAGTTCTAGACTGTTCAGACATCGATGCGCTCACACGGGCTTTCTTCCACTGCTCAATTCAATCTTTGCTGCTTCTTTGCAGCCTCTAGTTTCTATGGAAAGGTCCAAGATAAGGACCAAGACTCATGATGAGCTCCAACCAAAACTAAAGATAGAACAGTAAATTAAATAACTATATATTTTCTGTCACAACTTTTTCCTTGGTGAAGTTCTAGTGAAAGTACTTCAGGAGCTCCCAACTGTAGTGTCCTTATATTCTCAGCATGCACACTAGTTTTCTTCTCTTATTTCAAAGATCGATGCATATCAATGATCAGCCAACCTACCCACCAGTGCATCAAGGGCAAAATCACATGCAGGAATAGTTCAGAGAATCGAACACATTTTACATCATTTGTTAAACACAATTAAGCTGGAGATCACACAAAATAAAACCAGAGTATTAGATATCAGGTAACAGCCAGACTTTCATATTCCATGGTAACTATTAAATGAGTGTTTTGATAGTTTTATGTGTATGTTTGAAAAACCAAATCTGTTCACCTTGATAAGAAATCTAACCAGACAAATTAATTAAGAAAAGGAAATGTCCCACGTCAAGAATATTCATGATCAGCTCTCATCCTCTTTATCTAGCAATGAAAAGGCCCACTTTGTCCCCTTAAGCAGTTAAGTAACATGCATTTTCATGAGCACCCAAATCACATGATCGATGTAGTAATCCTCATATATATATATACATGTTGGACGGCTTAAGGTAAAGTCAGATGTAACATAGAGTTTCTGTGATGCATTTATAAATGAATGTTAGACTCAACAAAATGGTCTGCCTAAGTTAGGGATGTCAATATGTCCAATTTGAATCGGATATCTGACCAAACTGTTTAGAAAAAAATGAATATGAAAAAAATTTAATATCTAATTGAGAAATTAGATCAGATTCAGATCTAAGAAATGACATCTAATTGGATTTGGAATTAGATTCAGATATACATAAATATCCGATCAGATTCAAATTCAATTCAGATGTAATATTAAATAAATATCCTATATTCAATGCTCTTACATTTTGAAAACCAGTCAGATTCGGTTTAAAATTCTGATTCAGATTCTGACTTGAGTGCAAAAATTGGATTTGAATCAGATTTGGATTGTGAAATCAGATTTCTGATTTGGATTTGGATATGACTTTCCTTTATATTCAAATCCAAATTTGAATCTGATTATATGAATATGCAAAAAACAGATACAGTTAAGAGTATATCCAATTTGAATGCAATCCATTGACACCCCTAACCTACGCACAAAAGCTTGAACAAGAAAAATCTAGAGTTTGATTCTTAACAATCAGACGGAAAGGTTTTTTCATGCAATGATTTAAACTTCGTAAATGATTTTGGAGCTTAATTAATATGCCCAATAGGTGCTTACAGGAATAGGTATTTGTTATTTTAACCCGTCGAGAAGATATTTCTAGATTTAGAACCACAAACTTAGGAGAAACTTATGTGTCTAGCTACCAATTACATGACGGAGAATTCGATATTGAAGAGAGCAAGCAGAAGGGGAAGCAAGTTTCTAATTGAAACGCTCTAAGCTTTAGTAATTCTTTGATAAAATTTCCTTTCCATTCTTTCTTCCCTTTTTATCTTTGAATTGTATTTTTGCTGTATCGTATATGTGCTTTGGATTTTTGAAAGTAGAACCATTCTGCGACAGTCTTCTCAGAGTTAGATGCACTTGCTCTTCTTGTCGCACAACTTGACCCAGCAATAATTGATTCACCAGAACAAGTTGAGTTAAACTTGCAAGTCAGAAGACTCAGAGCACGTGCCTTACAGAAGGCTTTTTCTTTCCCTTGAAGCTTCTAAATCAAAGGTAAGTGATTGTAAAAGCATCCATCTCTCTCTATAGATTACTTCTTTCTAATGCCATCTTCAAAAGGTGCCTTCTGATGACTATCTAACTAATAAACTCGATACATGAAAATCCAACATGTACTTCACGAAGCTTTAAATGACTCTTCTCTTTTTGACGAGCTTGAATCAAGGCAACTCAAGTTGCAAGGGAGACCACATTTAGTACCTTCCATATTTACCCTTTTTCTTTCATTGAAACACTTGAAAAATGAAAAAAGAAAAAGGAAAACTCAATACATAAATATAAATAAATAAATGCCTACACACACACGCGTACATATATATGTACACAAACACACACACACACAAAGTTATTTGAAAATGGTAGTAAACTTTTTGAGTTGGCTGCTTCATTTGAGTTGGGGATGTATGGCATAAGTTCACCAGGCATTAAGTGACTATGTTTGGTGGTATTCATATATATTTTGGACACCGTGATAAATACATACATATATGCATGTGCAAATTAACTGGGCTTGTGTAAAATCTGCTAGATCACATGAAACGATTGAAGCCCGAACTAATTTAGAACTCCTCCTCTCATTCAAATTGAATGTCTTAAGACCAAGCGCCAACCAAGCAAATCATTAATTTGATTTTGAAGATGAGTTATGTCATTAAAAGACTTGGGCTCGATCTGTTCTGCAGACAGTGGCTGTTATTATAATCGCTGATGGTGAAAAAAAAAATCTAAGGATGAGGATATAATATACTAGCTAGTGATATATGCGCTGATTGCAAGAATATCATAGGAAAATGAAACACACGCAAAGAAAATGTGGTTGGACCATTTTGCATCCATGTTTGTACATAGGTTCCCTTTTCTCTATGCAATAAGAGACAAGACGTTCCTTTAAATGTTAGTTTTCCTAATTTTTCTCACTTGATGCTACCTTTGGAAGATAAATCTAAATTAAGTTATTAATTTCCCTTTAATGTAACAGGTATAATCTTGAGAATATCCACTTTCGAGTTTTCCTTATTCCTTATTTTTAGTAGAAAGACCTAATTTTCATGACTTGTTCTGTTTCCAAGGATGAACTGGATATGTGCAGCTATAATAATAGTTTATTCTTGAAGAACTTATTTTGTGATTATCAGGATAAGGAATTACCACCATATCTTTATCCCTAGTAGCTGCCCTCAACCTAAATGCTGTGAAGATATGGAGATTGTTATGAATAAGCTCTAAACAGGTAATAGATAGAGGCATATCAAGATATGGTAGTTGATATATATGTAGTAGAGATGTAGAACACTTGCGTCTGTATTTTGACTGACAATATGATCACATGCAAGATGTACGCCAGTGGTCTCAACATGCTGGCCTACTAATCAGGGGCGGAGCGAGGATTGTTTTAGGGGTGGGCTAAACGGTCCAACAAACTTATCGGGTAGGGCCAAACTAAATTTGAAACCAAAAAATACATTATGTAACTAAAAATTTTCAATTTTGTTAATATATATATATATTTTTCACTTAGCTTGGGTGGGGCCACGGCATAGGCGGCCCCCACTCCCTCTGCCCCTGCTACTAATGGAACATGTATGGGATTGATATTTTCCAAAATATGAGGGGCGCCATGGCCCCTGCAAACGTGGGCTCCGCCACTGTCACTAGGATATGAGAGAGTTGCAAGGAAAATAGAAAGGCCCCCAATAAACTTTTAGTTATC
Source organism: Nymphaea colorata (assembly GCF_008831285.2). NCBI lineage: Eukaryota > Viridiplantae > Streptophyta > Magnoliopsida > Nymphaeales > Nymphaeaceae > Nymphaea > Nymphaea colorata. The sequence continues at coordinate 19,421,655 of NC_045148.1, forward strand.
TAAGATATTGATTCAATCAACATCAGCATACGTACTATTAATGGTGAAGTCTAGGATGATAAAGAAGATCGTGCTGCAGTACTCAGAGCAGCACGATCTTCTTCATCATCCCTAGACTTCACCATTAATAGTACGTTGTGTATGTGTGTGTATGTCACCACATAGTAACCAATGGCTAGTGGTGGGTGACTGCATACCTGACAATTTTTGCCAACTAAAAGAGATAAGTCGTCTGGGTGTATGAATATTAGTTGGAGTATCCTAACAACTTGAAGAATACTGTTAGATCATAAAGATGGCTATCTTTTGATCAGTTAACTTCATCATGACTATGCCGTAAATCACATACATTCACATTTGGCGTAGTAATAAATACTAAATATATATGCAAAGATCAAATAAGGAAGCATAATATAGAGGTCCATGCGTAGATGACACTGGAGCATTATTTTTCCTTTGTTGATCACACCTAACAAAAGCTGGATGACTTAGGAAATGCCAGATGACCACATTCATTGATGGGTATTTCTTGTTTCTTCAAATCAACTTGGTAAAACCCATTTCTATTTGTGCCCAACAAAATTGCTTTCTTTTTCTCCAGTCCTTCACATACCATTGATCAAGATAAAATTCAAAATATGCACCGTCACAGCTTGCTGAATGGAAAGGATATGTCTAGATATAAAGGGAACATGAACAATATAATTTATAACTTAGTCAAAGTTTTGCAAGTATTATGATCACCTTGAAATTTTGAAAACTGATCGATTGCTTACTCTCTTGATTTGGGCCTTTGATTGTAAGGTTATCCCCAGACTTTTCCAAGTTAGGACAATCATTATCTTACATTTAAGATGAGTGGTTGATATAGCTATTATTCAATCTCTCTGGAATATGGCATTGATTGTGTAGGGTTGTTTTTCCCTTCTTTGTACATATTTCTCCATTAATCCTTTTATTTTTTAGTAATAATGGCCAGGGAGACCACTCTCCCAGCAGTGATTGCTTCGAAAGCACAAACTAAGTAAATCCAGAAGATTAATACACTCATCTTTCTACTTGTTAAGATGTCCTAAGTGCAACATGGTCATTCGTGAAAAATTCAAATAATTAGTATACATGATCACCAGATCATCATCGTCTAATGGCTTTGAAGCCATTGTTAATTGGTGGGCAAGCCCCTTCAATTTACTAAAATATTCTGATATACTGTCAAATATTTTCTTCAAAATTTAAAATTGCCATCTCAGTTGTTGCATGTAGATCGAGAGCTTGTTGCACATGCGCCCTCTTAAGAGAAGCCTAAACAACATGAAATGTGTAAATCTCTATTTTGAAAACAAAAGTTGGACAGATGCAGTGACATTCCTTTTAAACTATTGGAGGCAGAACGCCTTTTAACCGTGGAATTAGACACCATTTGACATGTTTGGACACATCGAAAATGAGAGTGTGGGTTTTCGAAAACGGCAACCTGGTCTTATCTTGCCCACACAAACATATAAATGTCTTTTTTTTCAATAATTCATTAAGGTACTACTTTTTACAAAACCAAATTATAACAAAGTTTTTTTTTTTTTTTGGTACCATTGTTCAAACGCTACCTTGGATTTCTTTTAAGATGATTGGCATCTGCTCATCTGGTCGGTAACCGGCCAAATTGACTATGGGAAGCCGACCCCTACATATAGTCAGTGGTGAAAGCACCTAGCTAGCTACGGCGTTAAAGCAAAGGTGGCAGGGCCAAATCACCCCATTGGCATGGGTGTGGTTGCAGCTTTTACACGGTCGAGGCACGTTCTAATTGTGGGTAGTGGGTCCTCTAAGTTACTGGGCAACTACGCGGGTATATCTTGTCACCAAAAATCAAACAAGAACCCAAATTCAAAAGCAGAACCCAAGAACAGGATATAGATGGCATTATATACATCTATACTCTAATGGGATGTGCGGGTCTCTCTCTTTCCATGTCTTGACAATTCGAGGAAAAAAAAAAGGGTGCAAATTCAGACTTGCAGAGAGTGCCATTATTGTACATGACGAGAAATGACGTTATGAAAATTATAAAGAAGAAGTGAATAATGTAAGGGATCTTGCAGCAAATCGAGTGCTGTTACCGTGTCAATATATGGGAAGCAAGTGGTACTTTGAAAAAGTGTCAGGCTTCTTTGAAGATATCGGGAACAGTGTTTTCATTGTTTGATTATGTGTACTATCATTGCAGATACAATTCATGTCAGAGGTCAAGAACGCCAGTGACCATCTGCTGGAATCCTGCAGAGACGATGAGACCCACAATTCACCAACTTGCGTGGACATTATGACCCAATTTGCAGGTCTTGTGCTAACCATCAGTCATCCTGATGATGACTTCCTTTTTATCTCTGTAGGGGTCCAATATATACATATATATATGTAGATGTGGACCAACTTCTGACTTATAAGTCTTAAAACGGGGAAAAAATCAATGCATTCACGAGGTTTGTTGGTGGCCAACAGGACTCAGGAACAGTTTTCTTCTTGCCGACTTAGCTCTTGTAGTCAATTACAATTCTCCCTCTCTCTCTTTCTCTCACTCTCCGAAAGCGACAAGAGGAACACAATTAAAGGAGAAAAATAAGTGCCGACATGAAACTCGAGATGCAATATCTTTCTGTTAAAATCCAAGTTTGATCCGACCTGTGGTATAGTTGGTTACTATGATCAGTTTGCAGTAAGTATTGGAGGAATTCTTTCACAAGTATATATATATATATATATGCTTCGTCGGCTGACAATAATGCTTTGCCGACTTGGCTTTTGCGTTCAAGCGGGCAGTCCTTTATGTGAGTACTACACATAGAGATTGCAATAAAAGATTAATAGTAGATGATGCATATAATGGTAGTGACAACTGACATCGATCTGTAACAAGCTCAATAAATTTTTACAAGAGTTGAAATTAACTTGCTCTCTCTTTCCTATCCTCCTTTCCAATAAACCAACAGAAGTTCACGGTCCCACCTATGTTCAACCAGTTTTGAGTTAGGAAGCGCCATAGGAATGAAGAAGAAACTACATAAAAACACGTGTAGATGCGCGTTAACAGAGGCGGATCTAAGGATTGATTGGTAACTCTCTAAAACGAAAACAACTGAAGTACTGGTCAGGTAAACAGACTGAGCTTGAATGTATGAAGTTCAGTTTGTTGCTGGAATAAGCTTAACTTGATTGCTGCTGAATCAATGAAGGAAAGCGATAATATGCAAACTGGGTGCAATAATGCAATCACGTTTACCCTTTTTGTGTAATCACTTTTTAAATCTTTTTCAAAATTTTATCATAAGAATGTAACTGCATGGCTCCTAGTTTATGGCTTGCAAGGTTCCAAAGGTTTTCAATCCTTCGAATCTTTAGTCCTTACAGATCTTATCTGGATTTCAAACTAAGCTGGTCTAAAATTTACATGGTCTTTTTTAATTTTTGCAGAAAAGAGATGAGATATGGAGCTCCACACAGTAATTTCACGGTTTCATCATCAATTCCTTGAATTGCAACCTCCACTTCTGATCATGAACTTATGAACTGGGTGGAAGCAAGTCGGCGCAGTCACACAAGGGATTCCACAGGCTTCCCTTTTTTGAAAAGATGGAAATTTTTAGTAAGAATGTTACTGTATTTGTTTTTGTTTTTGTTTTTGTTTTTGTTTTTTTGTTTTTTTTGTTTTTCCTTTTTCTCAAACATGGAACATCCATGCACCCTCGGAGCACGTGTATTGGATGTGTGGTATTCGGTTGTCCAACACGCCAGTGTTGCCCTCTGGCCATGATTAAATGGAAAAATAACTTTATTTGTTTTGTTATCTCTTTCTGAGTACATTTATGTCATTTCAGCAGCTTGAACATGCAGAGGGCCAGACATTGACGGTCGGTTGGATATTGAAAATCACCCTAATGATCCCGCCTGCCTTTCGCTTCATGTGGCATGGGCTCAAAGTTGGCCACTTGCATATATATATATATACTCTGTCTCTCTATTTTGCTCACCCTATAAATATCGGCCAACATCACTTCCTTGGTGTGGCTCTCTCTCTTCCTCTCATACACTGATTTCCCGGTGCCTAGTTTCTTTACTACTGTTCCGTTCTGATTTCAGGTGCTTTCTCCAGCTTCTTGCCTTGTTTTTATACGTTGCTTGCGTTCTCAAAATTTTGGATTACAAACTTGTTTTTTTGTTGTAACATATTTTTGATTGCACAAGCACCATCATCCAGAGTTTGTGTACGAGAGAGAGAAAGAGATGTAAATTGATCATAGAAGATTTGCGTGAGATACTTGTAATGTTATTTATTTATCTATTCGAGCAGGCACACGGAATTCTGTTCATGTCTTAGATTAATGCTACGGGAAGAGTACAAAACACATCGCTTAATTTACTGATAGGCAGAGGTTAGACGGATGCAGTGGCAGCAATTCATGCTTCTGGCGGCCTCCCTGTCTAAACCTCTGCGAGGCCGATTCACTTGCTAAGTTGGTGTCTTCTCAGAGGGCAGGGTCATGGTGGGGAAGAAAACGACCCTAACGATCAGTGGTTCCTCCGTGACTGTCAACGGAGGCAAGCCCCTTCCTCCCACCTCCTCCTCTCAGCCACCTCTCTCTCTCTCTCTAAAATCCTTGACATCTCTTGAAATGATTTTGATTTCCTTGCGAGAGATTTAAGCATGGCAAGCTATTGCGCACTACAGAATAATTTCCTCATTATGAAATTTTCTCTTCCTAATGAGACTTTCCTCTTTCTTGTGTTCATTCGTTTCATGCTTGATTCGTTTTATGTTACCTATTTTCTGTCACCTTGTCATTTGTGCTTTATTAGTTGCTTTCCGCAATACAGTGACTGTAAAGCGCAAGTAATGAACGCTTAAGTGAAGGAATTTATGCATGAATTGGTGGTCTGATGTAACATTTGCATCTCTCTCTCTCTCTCTCTCTCTCTCTCTCTCACACACACACACACACACAACATTTGCATCTCTCCTTCTTTCACCAAGTTCTTTTACTTAGTTACTTAAATTTCTTTTTCATTTGAAGAGGCTTCTAAACATCCGAGTGGAAGAAAAGAAGGAATTATTTAACTGCATTTGCCTCTATGAATTAGTCTTAACTGCCAAAACTCATATACATATCAACATTAAAACATCCACCTCCAATGGGAATTAGCCTTAGCGGCAGAGGTTTCTAAATTTAGCCACCCTTAGGACTTCCACAATCACTTTCATTCCTATTCGAAGAGAGAGAGAGAGAGAGAGAGAGAGAGAGAGCGACATTCATTTTATTGGGTTCATGAGTAATTGCAGTTAGACATTAGATTACTGATGGTTTTATGTCCTTGATAATCTTGTTAATATGGTGTAATGACATACTGATGATGAATAACCGAATGCTGTGGTGGTATTTCGCATAATTCTCGTGCGCACCTTTTAATCTGCACTGACTCATGAGTCATCATGTATATCTCGCCATGCATGTTGCTAAAGTTCTATTAAAAATTAATAATTCTCCCTTTAGCACAGATTCTGCCGGAATAGTTCTGAAGAGAACGTTCATTTCCTTTTGGCAGTGTGCCAAAAAGAGATCGGGTGCCGATATCTATTGGCTGAGCCACTTGCGTCTTTGAAAAATTTGAGCATTGAGACTCTCCCTCTCTCCCACCTGTCCAACTCTCTCACACACATTGGGTTTTCTTCTCCTTTTCTTTTTCGCAGGCTTTTGAACTTAACCTGTTTATGATTTGGAGGATTGCACTTTTGCAGCTGTTCCTGGCAAACTGGGGCTTCAGCAGATCCCCACCATTCATTACATCCGCAGGACAAGGTTTGTGGACTAATTTTTTCAGAGAATTTAGTGGGTGGGCCGGAGGGTCCTTCCAATAATAAGGCCAGGTCCCACCTGCTATAGTCTCAAATCATTTGAGAAGTGGCAGCAGAACCTTATCGCCCTTTCCATACATGCTTGTCCTTGAAGTCAAAAACGTGCTAGTGGGTTGAGAGGGTAAATCAAACCCAAATTAAAATTCTTTTCATCTCTTGTTAACTAGTTAATGTTTGTTAAAATAATTTTTACAAGATATTTCCCCTCTAACTGCACGGTGAGAGGTCTCTGGTTGACAAAACCCCTGATCCCCTTCTTCCTCACTGACACATTTAGGGCATGTGTGCTCTTGTTCTCAGGATTGTAAATTTTGAGATTTAAACATTGATGTCATGTCAATTTGACAGCGTTTACAAGTTGTTTCAACCAGATGAACAGAGCCAAGCCCCCTATGTCATAGTCAATTTTGGAGCTGCCCAGATGAAGATTTTGAATTTAGCACCCACCCAAGATGCAGTGAAAATGCACTAGGATTGAATATAAATAGGTTACACTTGATATTATTTTCTTGCAGTCTGTCCTTTGGAATTGCTTGTAAGGATATCTGCATTGAAGTGGCTGCAGGAACCAGAGACACTGACACGCTGCAATATGGCCCAACCCCAAGTGGTTGAATCATGAAATCCGGAATTTCTGATCATAGAGTTTTGTTTCTTTATGATTAATGTGAGTGCGTCCAGCCAGTTGCCGACGAATAGCCAGCCGTGTTGGCCAGTGAAGCTTAGTCAAGCTTCGAGACATTTCTTAGGCAACAAAATTGATACAAGTACTGGCTTATTTGCCATTAATCATCCAATAAAAGCTTGTTGGGGTACTGGAGGAGAGTCGGGCCAATCATTAATGGCTGGTAATGACAATTAAGGTTACGATTGGGTCCCAAAATATGACGGCCATCAGAACTGAACATGCGTCCATTTCAGCCATAGGACTCACAGTTTATAAAGTTGGTGATATCTCCAAAGAAGAATGAATCTGGTTCTCCTTTGTTGTGGAACTCCAGCTCTTCAATTTATGGTGCTTGCGATCTCATCATTGGTTGTAGCTATTTTAGCTGGTTTTAACAACTGAAATGAAGGAAAGAGTAGTGCGTGCCTTCATATATGAGAGGGCACACCCAAGTGAGGCTGAAGATTTTTGATGGCGTTTGGGTAGCAATCACCCGTGTACTGTTTCATGATTAACTTTATCATCCGGCGTGGGAGGAACAAAAATATATGATTTTCACTATAAAGTTTATTACCTGCATCAAAGTATTTTCTTAAGAAAGTAATTAATTTTCTTCTCCTGAGATAGACTTACTAGATTTCTCTCTCCGTTTCTCATAGGCGAGTAAACAAGGTTGGTCAGATCAAGCAATGATGGATTCATCAAAGCAGTCGTTGCTGAACAGTCAGAAGGACATGTCAGAACAGGTTTATGAGGTATGATTAATATTGAACCAATAACATTTGAATTTCTTTCCTTCCACTTAAAATTATATATATATATATATATATATAACACGCACGCACAAAACTGTAGAATTAGTGGCATGAATATTTTGGCCATGTCAAATCAACTGTTAAAAGATTAACCAGTACAGCTGACTATTCAGCCCAGCTAGCTAGAAAGGTAAACATTTTTGCTGCCAAAGGGACTAATTCAATTGACCATAATATATTACTTACAACTTTCATCCTTAAATACACGGTTTATTGGTCATTGCTTTGGGTCCTTTGTTTCTGAACTTGGCTTGATTTGCTCTATTCAGAAGAACCAGGAATCGGACCCTCCTTTGCATAAGACGTACAGGACTCTCTTTGAGAAACAACAAATGGAGAACCATGACGTCATCGTCGAAGAGCACGAGCTGCCATTGATAGACCTTCATATACTGAAAGCGGGCAGACAAGAACGCGAAAAGTGCATAAGAAACATGGCAAAGGCTTCATCGGAGTGGGGTTTCTTTCAGGTTGTGAATCATGGCATCTCCACTGATCTTTTAAAGAGGATGAGTAATGAACAGGCCAAAGTTTTTCGGCAACCATTCGAAAAGAAGGCCAAGGAGAAGCTTCTGGATTTCTCTTTAGAAACATATCGGTGGGGTGCACCATCTGCCACCAATCTGCAGCAACTATCATGGTCGGAAGCCTTCCATATTCCTCTGGCCAAATGTTCAGACTCTAGCTATTCAGATAACACTCTAAGGTACGCTTCACACTTCGTTGTACCTTGGCTTGTGTTTCTTGGAAAGAAATTTTCAGGGCTGCGCAAAGAGCTCATGGCTTGGCTCACGTTCATCTAAGGAAGTTTAAACTCGTTAGGCTAAACAATCTGCATTATATGAAATCCATTGCTGAAGCAAACAAGAGAATTCATAACTGCCGATACATTACGTTATAAAAACCATGGTCCGCAGTTGGGATAGGTGGTGTCATACAGATCCATCATTTTTGTGATCAGTGGTAGCCTTAGAAGGCCGACCCCTGATGTTCCGCGGGGCCGTCCCAGCGGCAACAGGGAGTGGTGGCCACTTCAAGGGCATATTTTTTTTGCAGAGGGGAGGTCGCCGCGGTGCCAGCCGTTTTGGGTGGCTGGCAAAGCCAAGCGGCGGATTGCCAGCTATTCTGGGTGGCTGGCGGGGCATCGCCGGTGCTGCGGAGGGGAGCCGACCGGCCTCTCCCCGCCATCTCCTCCGTTTTTTTTCTTTTTTTTTTTTCTTTTAACGTCAGATTATATATATATATATATAAGACAATTTAATTATATTGAATACCAGCTTCTGTCGAATAGCTAAAATTTAAAAACTTATAAAACAGTCACCATATCAGTATTAACTAAAGCCAATTCACGATCACTTATGGTGTTTCTATTGACAATTAATGATTAGACAAATTCTTAAATGTTAGCTATTCGTTAACTAACGTCCATAGGCATTATAATATATATGGAAAGATCTAGTGGAGGAGCGGCGGACATGTGTCTAATGCACATGCGAGGGGACCCACTTACGGAGAATTGTCAAGGCACTGGCCGTCCAATTCAAATGCATCCAAATGACATTGTTTGAGCGTCAATTATGCAACTCAGAAAGCTAGAGGTTGAAGATCAAACCCACAAATAGCAGCCCATGTGTCAAAACAGTATAAGTACTTTTCAGGTTTTGGAGAGGCAAGGGTTGCAGAAAAGAGTCGTATTCAGAATCATATGGAAATTTGGATTTCTGCCCCTTAAGTGGGCCAGCTTTGACGCAGTATTTTTTTTCCTGAGGAAAATTTCTGCTCTCCCTAAGTCGGCAACACGTACAATATTCTCTAATTGATTAAACAGAATGTGTGTCGGCTGCTAGTTGGCCGATTTCTGGCAACAATGACTCCACCCAAAAAGCTAATGAGGTTCAAGCTCATGTTTAGCATCTTTCACTCCAAGACCCAACCATGCACAACTTCTGTGGGGAGGGGGAGGAGCTTCGATGGATTTTACCGCCTGGAAGTCACAAGCTAGCGATTGTTTGATCGGTTGTCTTTTACTACCATGGTCGGCAAGTGTACGGGAAAAATTCACAGTGGCAGTTTAACGTACCTAAAGAACATATATGCTTGCCTTTTTTTCTCTTTCCCTTTAATATTCCATTTTTGTTATTTTCTTTGCTTCTTAAGTTGGCATTGTCTATTTCATCAGCGTTCGATTTTTTATGTTGGGCAGCAATAATACGACTGCTTAAAGGAAACCAAACACGCTGGTGCTCAGGCTTGGCTTGTTTACTTCAAAAGGAAATCAGATCTGGCTCAGCTTTTGGCTCATATAGATCAGTAATTAAGCCGAGCTTGGGCATGCTTAGTTCATGCTGAGCAACCCGTATAGCGAGGGCCATGATTAAACCAAATTGCTTGTGTATAAAAGATAGACACACACACACACAGAGTTGTGTGTGTTTGGTGGGGGGTGGCGCGGGGGAGAAGGAGAGTTAGGGGGTTGGAGAGAACGAGAGACAGAGAGAGTGAGAGTTTATTGGTTTATGTGGATTCACATGCATCATATCTTCAGAGCTAAACACGAGCCAGACAACCCTTGCTATGTTAACTGGATTGTGAACCGTGTATCAAGTACTTTCCTTCTCCTATAAACTCACGTCTTTGATGCAGCCAGCCTGCAGACAGATCGGCTCATATATATCATATCAGCTAACTTGTCAGGACCCCACCCAAGTGGAGACACCAAGACATGGATGTAGATCACTTGCTCCATATGCCACTCAAACATAAGCTATCGATCTTTTTCATTAATACTGCATTAGGAAATCTTGCAGGTCTAAAGAGTTAGTTATTAGTTTCTCAATCCTTTGCTACGGCTGGTAACTGGATATTTAGGCTGGTCCTTTCTCTCTCAATGATGAGAAAGGTGACTGAGCTAGTAAAGCTTCCTTCACTACAAATTTTAAAGTTAACCCATTTAACCATGTGCATATGGCCTCTAAACCATGTTGTTCGCTAGTGCACTTTGGCACATGTGTGGCCTGCTATCGTTGCCAAAAAAGTGATCTTACCTCAACCCCAGTGGACATGATTCAAACATTTATGAGCATAGTTCGGTCAACTCATTGATTCATAGGAGATTGTTGCTCAACTTATGCTTCTTTTGTCCTTTTCTCTTCTTCTTCGCTATGGTACTCACCATTGTTCAATTGTTGCTCAACTTATGCTTCTTTGTCCTTCTCTTCTTCTTCGCTATGGTACTCACCTTTGTTCATGGATGGTTGCTGTTCATTTTCAGAAGAACCATTAATGAGTATGCGGCAGCAGTGTCGGACCTAGCACAGCAATTGGCTCAACTGTTGACAGAGAATTTGGGATTCAGAACAAGTTATTTTGCACAGAATTGTGGTCCAAGTTCATGCTACCTGCGACTCAATAGATACCCTCCATGTCCAGTGTCTTCTGAGGTCTGCGGGCTGATATCTCACACTGACAGTGACTTCCTCACAATCTTGCACCAAGACCAAGTTGGGGGTCTGCAATTGAAGAAAGATGGAAAGTGGATCACTGTTAAGCCCAATCAGAAAGCCCTGATAGTTAACATTGGCGACCTTTTTCAGGTACTTTATATTAGTTCTCATATTTTGACATTAGCAGAAGAAAAAACATTTGAGCATGTCAAAATGATTATCATCACCATCATCAATTACCTTCATGGTCATCATGATAAACAGTTTGTTGTATGTTCAGGCCTGGAGCAACGATGCTTATAAAAGCGTGGAGCATAGAGTAATGACTAACAGAAAAGTGGAGAGGTTCTCTGTGGCTTTCTTCCTTTGTCCCTCATATGATACTATCATAGAAACCTGTAGAAGACCAGCTATATATAGGAAGTTTACCTTTGAGGAGTTCAGACAGCAAGTGCAAGAAGATGTTAGAAGCATGGGTCACAAAATTGGCCTTCCCAGATTTCTTGTTTGATATTTCTTGCACTCCATCGTGGTACTTAGTACCAAGACTCAAGGCAAAAGTTACTAAGGACTCTTCATTTAGAGTTCATATTGAGCTTGAGAAACATAACTTGCTTACCAAATGAGGGGACTTAGTGTTTACATTGCCACGAAAGTTGTTGCATAAGTAATGCAAATGGCCCAAACTTGTGAAATATGTTTCAGAAATAGTGTATGTTACAAAGAGGAGAAAAGAAAAGATGTTAGTGTACCGTTATCTGGATGTCATGTATTTAGTACTGTTTACTGTATAATAACTTTTCTTTTGCTTAAATTGTGTTTGACATTCAGGTGAGGTTGAAAGGTGCTATTGCACGTCTTGAGCATCCATGTGCAGACATATAAAATCAGAAGGCGCTTGAAATATTCAAGATGCCAAGCTACATGCTTTTATGAGAATTGAGATGATGATGAGTTTGAAATTTCATTTTCAACATTCCATTTATTGTTCTAAGCTTTGATGAACCTGCACAACACAACAAATTAACATAGCAGTACCTGTAACTTCCTCTGCTAATCTCTTTGAACCATGACCTTGCGTTACAAAAATTAATTAATCCACCTCATTGTTCACCAGCAATAGGCCCTCAAAACTTTTGGTCACTACATTCAATTACTTCTACTTTTCAAATTTATTCACATGCATGTTTGGCGTCACATATTCTAAGCATTAACAGGATAATGCAAGGGAAAAATTTTACAGGAATCCTTAAATCAGATCATTATATGTGCTATAGTGATCGCTTTTACATTGCCACTGCTAACTTGGAATCTGTATCTAAATCAGCTCCACATCGTTTTAGTTACAACTACAGATCCTGTATCAACAGATACAGGGAAGCCAATGCACCCTAATGTTGATAACATTGGACAACTCATGTCAAAAGTATATGCAGCATCCACTTTATATTGCTAACCACCACTTGCACGGGGAATGGTTAGATGAGAAACCAATGGTATGATGATGTTAGAGCATCTTTTCCATCTAAATTTCGGGCCCTCAAACACCCATTTGCATGCATGGAAGAGGAACATATCGCCTGCTTAAACATTTCAGGGTCTTTTGAAATAGCAATAGCCATGACCTTTCTAACTGTGATTGGTTTAACAACACCACTAATTGTTTCATCATAGTCACTTCCCTCCTGCTGGCTGTATTCTTTGGCGACTAACCTCGCTTCCTTGCGAGCAACAGATCCATCAGGATTTCATTTAAGTTTAAAAACCCAATTGTGTCCCACGACATTGGTAGAATTCGTGAGAGAAGTGAGGGACCTTGTCTTATTCTTGGTAAATGCTACCGTTTCATCTTTCATAGCTCTAACCCACTTGGAATTGAAGAACACATCATGATGATCTTGAGGCTATACTTCATCAATCTGCAAGTCCAATTGACCACTGTGAATCAAATCTTTCGAGGGGCATCCTTTTGCTTCAAACCAGTGGTTACTTAACCACAGTCTATTGGGCGTGGCCCGTGATGCTTGGAGGCTCCTATTGTGGGTAGCTTTACATCGGATTCCTTCTCTCTTCCCAAGCTTCCACATCATCGCCGGCGACTTCACCTGCTTGCTGTTGTTTTCGGACTCTTAGAGTCTTAGGACTTAAAAGGGTCGGCGCCTATGGAAGTGTTGGATCCTTAACGGCATGAAGAGCTATTTGACTCGTGTAATGATGGTATTTTCAGAGGCAGACGGCTGAATGTTACAGGTATTGGAACTGGACACTCTGTTTGATGCTCCAAATAAGTTAAAATGATTGGTCAATTTTATTTTACCGGCCGATTCAATTTGGACACAACTACAAACCGTAGGCGATATTTTCGAAAATATCGCAAGATTAACAAAAAAACTGTAGAAAATGAAAAAGGGAAAAATATCTCGATATTTAAAAAACGTTAAAAATATTCTTGAATTTAAAAAGATTTTTTAGTCATTTTTCATTTATTTTTATTTCATTTTCTGTTTTTGTTTTTTTTCAACTTTTGTTTCATTGTTTCATTTTTTCTTGTTCTAGATATTTAACTTGACATTCTAAATGCGATACAATATTTATTAGTTTATAATTTATTGAATTTTTACCTAACATTTTCATTTTTTAAAAAACTCTGAGATTTTTCCTTTTTTTTTTCCAAAAAACAACTTTGCCAAAGAATATTCGAGAAGAATAAAAAGTCGAAAACTGTATCTGTGGCTATTTTTCAAATCAATTATTTGCAACCCTAACCAAGGCTATAGGACAAACGAATGCTTTCACGTGGTTTTTTTTAGTTATTAAAGAACAGTAGTTTGCCGACATAGCATATAACTCTCCCTCAGAGAAATAGGGAAAAAAGAGTGCCGACATGAAAAGTACTCAGGTTGCAATTTTCTGTTATATAAATCCAAATCTTCCAGTCTATTTGGCTATAGTTAGTTAATTGCGACCCTCATAAAATCTAAGAATTGGAGGGATTCCTTCACATGCTTTGTTTGTTGATAATAATAATGCTCTGCCGACTTTGCTTTTGTACTCTGATGCGGTCTTCTACGCATACCACTACACGTACATGCATGCACCTACTAACAAAAGTTCTCCATGTGTTTACAGATACAGACAGATACTAATGGTGGCCACTTCTGCCGACTAAGAAACTATATACTTTTGTTAAGGATGCTCCTGAATCCTTCACGAATAATGATTAACATTAGCTTTTATGAAAGGAAAGGGCAAATAATGAGACCATCAATAATGGTAAATGATGCGTCGCATAAGGGTAGTGACATTTGTTCAAGAACATTAATGAGCTTTTGAAGAAAATTGAAGTTGCCCGCTTTCTACTATCCTTTTTGTTCTAATAAACCCCAAGCTGGTTAGCTGCACAGGAGTGGACTGCATGCATAAAAGGAAAGGCAATGACCCAAATACTCTTATTAAAACAATAAAAAGAAACTTTTTAAGTGGGTAAGAAAAAAATTGTAAAAAATGTCTACTTACTTTGCAGCAAATTTAAAAAATGCTCCCACCCTCTTTTGGTACATATTTGTGTTGAGGAAAGTGACAACTGTATCAAACCATGCCATATCAAGGCCGAAGATAAAGACAACGTTCTAAGGAAATAGAGCTGGCCTCAAAAGTTACCAAAGCACTTTAGTTGAAGAAATTGGCAATTTCCCATTCTGTAATACCAACAATAATGTAAAGAAATATCTTGAGAATCTGCCATGTAACCGATTAAAGATGTATAATGAGAAAGAACCCCGCTCTCATTGACAGCAGAGAGTGTGTGTGTAGTTCCTCCGTGGACGTAGGTGTTCCTCCATCGAACCACGTAAATTTTGTACATTTGTTCTTTTCCTCTTTTTCTAGTTAGCATTCAAGTTTCTCCCTTAAGATAGCAAATACAAATTCAAACATGGCATCAGAGCCTGCACTATGCCGATGCAGTCCTTAACGATTCAGTGGAATGCTTTCTCCTGGCTGGTTTTGGTCAAAATTGATCACAACAATTACCTCCTGTGACAGTCACAAAATTTAGTTGGTGATGTACAGCCAAGGCTTGATCAAATATATTGAAGGCCCGTGTCCAGCCCCAGAAGAGTTTGTTGGTGAGGGAGACACCAAGAAAATTAATCCTGTCTTTTTGGCATGGAAACGTGTGGACCAACCAACATTAAGTTGGATAAAAGCAACCGTCTCAGAAGCTGTTTTGAGCCAAATCATATGCACTCCCACCGCACATGATGCTTGGGTAACCCTTGAGAAAACCTTTGCCTCTCAACCAAACATTAGAATTGTGCATTTGAAACACAATTTACATAATGTTAAGAAGGAAGATAAATCAGTGACTGAATATTTGAATCATGTTAAGTTTTTATTTGATTCGCTTGCTACTATTGGAGAACGTGTCAAAGAAGATGATCTAGTTTCGTGGGTGTGGAGCAGGTCATTCACGTGGAGGAGGAAGACAACGATACTATCACGGGTTTAATAATAGCAAACAAGAAGGCCATTCTCAAGTTGTGTGTCAGTTTTGTGGACGCAGAAATCACATTGCTCCTACCTATTATGACATTTCCAAAGCATTTGCTGCTATGGTCCTTGACAGAAATTCTGTTTGGATTCCGGATACATGCACAACACATCATGTTACTAGTGAAGCTAGAAATATTTCAAACAAGCAAAAGTATGATCAAACAGAGGGACTTGTGGTTGGCAATGGTGAACAAATGATGATTGCGAACACCGGTAAGGCAGTTTTTCATCATGGCTCTTTTAGTTTTAAGTTGAATAATGTGTTACATGTTCCTTCTATTGCGCAAAATTTGACATCAATTGCACATTTTTTCAAGGATAATCATTGTTGGTTCATTTTTAATCATAATGGCTTTTGTGTTTAGGATCGTGTGAAAGGGAGTATACTTTTTGAAGGACCTCTTGAGGAAGGATTATATTGGTGACCCAGACCCACTGCTGCCACTTTTGTGACTCAAAAGGAGAGTAAGCCCTTTAGGACAAAGAATAAGCTATGAAGCTATGACACTATCGTTTCTGACATGTGCATGCAAGGATTGTTGATTTTCTTGAGAAGCATAGACTGATTTCCAACAAAGAGCATCATAACACAATCATGGGCATAGATTGTGTTATTAGTAAATTGCATAAATTGTCATTTAACAAGTCTAACTTTGTTGCCAAAAGTGCTCTTGAGCTGCTCCACGTTGATGTTTGGGGTCCATCTGCCTTGCCATCCACAGGGGGGTTTACATTCTATTTATTAATTGTGGATGAACATTCAAAATTCTCTTGGTTGTTCCCACTTAAAAATAAATATAATGTTTTCACTTGCTTTGCCGGTTTTAAATCAGTGATTGAAAATCAATTGGACTCAAAAGAAAAAAATTCTTCATGTTTATAGAGGAGGAGAATTTTTAAGCGAAGAGTTCTCCAACTTCTTGGTGATGCATGGTATTAAACAGTGGATTTCATGTCCCAACATACTATAGCAAAATGACACTACGGAGAGAAAACACTGTCATGTTACCGGGATTGGCCTTTCATTACTTATGCATGCTTTTTTAACATCAAAGTTTTGGGTTGATGCCTTTGGAACCTCGTATGCTTGATCAATCGGATGCCAAGCTCCAACACCTGAAATAAAAATCCCTTTGAAATTCTTTTTAGAAAGGCTCCCACATATGATCATCTTAAAGTCTTTGGTTGTACGTGTTTTCCTCTTTTTACTCCAACTTAAAACCAAAATCACGAGCTTGTATTTTTGTTGGGTATATAGCTGGTACAATTGCTCACAAAGGGTATGGTTGTTTTGACCCCTATTTTGCATAGATGTTATATCGAGGCATGTTGTTTTTTATGAACATTTTTTATATGCCCATAAAAACATGTCCATTACTCTTGAAGAAATAGAAAACTACTGCATCCAATATTATGTGAGGAAGAAAAAAATTGAAGAGGAAAAAACTAAGATGAGACCTGCTGAAATGCAACTAACTCTTTTACCACCTATGAATTTACCTAGTAAGAACCAAGACAATCAAAATGCCTTAAACCATGTACCTATTGTTACTCCATCTGAGCCTATTCTTGAACTCAGTTCTTCTTCATCTCAGATGGACCCAACCTTATTGAAGACTCAACCGAACAACTCAGTGACCAAATCCAGCCTAGTAGGACACACCACATGACAACCTTGTCTACGGATGGAACCAGGAAACCAAGAATTTTCCTAAGTCAAGTTGTAGAGATTGAGCCCACATCTCATGATGAGGCCATGGGTGATCCTAAATAGAAACAAGCAATGCTAGAAGAAATGACAAATCCAGCCTAGTAGGACACACCACATGACAACCCTGTCTACGGATGGAACCAGGAAACCAAGAATCTTCCTAAGTCAAGTTGTAGAGATTGAGCCCACATCTCATGATGAGGGCATGGGTGATCCTAAATAGAAACAAGCAATGCTAGAAGAAATGACAACTCTTACCTGCCCTTGTTCCCCTAAAGAAAGTTCAAAATACTGTCGGTTGCAAATGAGTTTTCAAGATAAAGAAACATGTCAATGGTTTTTTAGCCAGCGATCGGTGGCAAAAGGATTTAGCCAAAAAGAAGGTATTGATTATGAAAAAACTTTTGCGCTCATAATAAAACCCACTACAGTGTGACTCATTATTTAGTATGGAATGGAAAGTCCAAAATTTAGATGTAAACAATGTGTTCCTTCATGGTCTTCTTAATGAAAAAGTTTACATGTGTCAAACCCCTGGTTTCAAGGACAAGGAAAAACCCTCATTTGTTTGTCGTCTTCATAACACTTTATATAGACTTAAACAAGCACATTGCGCTTGGTTTTAACAATTGAAAGAATATTTGTTGACACTTATATTTCATGAGTCATGGCAGATGCATCTTTGTTTTTTTTGCCAAACATGGAGCTAATAGAATTTTTATTTTGGTGTATTTTGATGATATTTTGATTATAGGGGACTCCTCCATTGAAATTCAGAAAGTTATTGACAGAATCAGCAAATAATTTTCTGTTAAGCACCTTGGCGTCATGCATCATTTTCTTAGTATAGAGGTGGTTCAAGGATCAAACAAAGTGGTGCTCACATTTCATGCTGAATGTCAGAAATCTTATGGCTTTAGCAAATTTTAGATGAGCTTGGCATTTCAAAGAAGAAGAAACCAGTCTTGTGGTTGTGATAAATCGAGAGTCACGTACCTTGCTGTAAACGCTATTTTTCATGCACAGACTAAGCAAATTGAAATCAATTTTCATTTTGTGGGAGAACAAGTTGCAAATGGAAATATTCAGATAAAGTTTATTAGATCCAATTACCAAGTCACAGACATTTTTACCAAGCCTTTAGCTGGTTCAATTTTTTTTTACAATTCAGAAACACTAAATCTTACTGACATCAGCTTGAGGGAGAGTGTTGAGGAAAATGACATCTCTATCAAACCATGCCATAACAAAGTAGAAGATAAAGACAACGTTCAAGGAAAGAGGTTGGCAATAGAGCTGGCCTCAAAAGTTGCCAAAGCACTTCAGTTGAAGAAATTGGCAATTTCCCATTCTGTAATGCCAATGATAATGTAAAGAAATATCTCGAGAATATGTCATTTAATCGTTTAAGGACATGTGATGAGAAAGAACACCACTCTCAGTGACAATAGAGAGAGTGTGTCTAGTTCCTCCGTGGACGTAGGTGTTCCTCCACCAAACTACAAAATTCTGTACATTTATTATTCTCTCTTTCTCGCTAGCATTCAAGTTTCTTTCTTAAGATGACAAATACAAATTCAAACAATTTGTTGCCTGCCCACCTGTGGGCACACAACTCAATCTGCAATAAACCAACACACAATTGGCTCCCATGGCAGACCAAGAAACTTTAGGATGAGGGCCACTAATTCTCATATCTCTTGGGGCATGTATGTATATATATATAAAGTTGAGCAAGTAGTTGGAGGCACCTATATGAAAGTAATAAAATTTTGCAGGGTGGTGTGAGAAACTGGCATGTCCTGAACTCTCAAAAAAGGGAAAAGGAAAAAGAGTAAAGGAGCTTAATTAGCGCACTGTCTCTGACTCTTTCCACAAAGGTATGTTCATGAGAAGCCCAGCTTATGTTTGGTTTCATGGAGAAGTAATTTGGTTTCATGAAAAATTTGCATGGACTAAACCAGTGGCAGAGCTAGAAAAGTTCCCTGGAGAAGCATTTATTTAAAAGTATTCAAATCTGATGGAGCACTTATAAAAATATAGGGATAGATATTTAAGATTCCTATTTAAAAATAAAGAACTCCAGTCATCATATAGCTACACCACTCAACTAAACATCCAATTATCGCTCCGCCGTCGGTGAAACGTGATCTTCATCGATGGAAATGCCGTTTTACCTACGTCCTCCTTCCCACGCATTGGTAAATCCACTATTTTTTTAGTGACTGTTAGTTAATTAACAATTTTAACGATTAAATTTTATGAAAGAATTAATATATAAATAAAATAAAGCATGTAGGTCTATATGGGCACCTGTCCAGACAACCCACATGACCTGTTTGGTTCTAGAAAACGCCAGGAATGAGACATAACAATAATATTCCTATTTCCTAGCGTCCTAGGAACCGAAAGAAAAAAATACAGACCTGTTCTATTAACGAGAGGACGCTCATCTCAGGGAACACCCACTACACCAATAAACAGCTTCCTCGTCTCACGAACGAAATCTTCATGTATTATTTTTCAAATGAAATTTCCTCTATTAATGGTTGGTGTATAATGAAAATCAACGGTGATGATCCTGGATGACTTAATTGGGCTCAGAAATTTGCCAACTACCATCTCTCTCCCTCTTCCTCACCCTATAAATAAGGGCCGCCATACACTTCCTCACCACAGTTCTCTTTCTGTTAATTATCTCTCGTTCATATACTGATTTTTCGGTTGCCGTTTCTTGACTAATGTTCCGTTCCTTTGATTCCAGGTGCTTTCTTTAGCTTCTTTCCTTCTTTTAATACGTCGCTTGCGTTTCCGTTTGTTCTTGTCTTTAACATCGTTTTGATTGCACAAGCACCATCGTCCAGAGTTTCGGCTAGGAAAGAGAGAGTGAGAGAGAGACAGCGAGCGAGAGAGAGATCGTATAAATTTCATCCCCGGATGTTCTCGTGTGATTCTTGCAATATTAGTTACTTGTCTTTTCGAGAAGACACACGAAGTGCTTTTGATGTCTTAAAAATTTTTCTCTTCCATTCGCTTGTTGCCCTCATTTCAGAAGGCAGGGTACTGTTGTCGAAAAATATAAAAACATGAGCAAAAAGAAGCATTTTAATTAACAAGGCTAGAATTATTCCCAGTCCATGCAAGGCCGCCGTCAGCATTAAAATCCATAGAGCTCAAAGCCCTCATGTAAATAAGACATGTTTACTGTGGTTAGCAAAGATGCTCCTACATCAATTGGAGCTCTTACAATAGTGGTTTGAGTCGATGGTAACTCTTATTTATCATGATTTTCTGCCATGAATATTTTCCTTTTTTTGCACTATGATTTTCATCAATAAAATTTCAGCTTTGTCATCCATTGAGATTTTCTCCTTTATTTTGGTTTGATCTTTGATATGATCCTCTCTTCCCAACGAGACTTGCTCTTCCTGCATGTGTTTTCTTATTTCATGCTTGTGTTTTTTTATATTGCCCATTTTCTTTCACCTTGTCATTTATGCATTATACTAGCTTTCTGCGACAGCTTTGCTGTAAAGTTCAAGTAATGAATCTTAAGTAAAGGAATTTATGCATGAATTGGTCGTCTGAATTGGGCATGCATAATTTCAAAGTTCAAACTTGAGTTGCACATTGTAGGCCATCTGCTTGAACAAAAATTTGCGTCTCTTCTCTCTCTCTCCCCCTCTCTCTCTCTCTCTCACGCCACAACCATTTTGGCACGACAGAAGTAAGAATCCAAATGATGCTTTCTCTGTGCCTCTCACTCTACACCCAATTCTTTTTCGTAGTTTTCTTTTCCTTTAAAAAGAGGTTTCTAACATCCGACTTGAAGAAAATGTATCATTTAACTACGTTTGCCTGCATGAAGTCTTAACTGAAGATTTTCTGCATTTTTATCCCACCCTTAGCTTGATCAGAACAAACTTGGTGGTGATCTTTATTGCCTTCAGATTTAGCTTGGGGGGGGGGGAGAGAGAGAGAGAGAGAGAGGTCACTGATGTTTTCTAATCATTTGGTTTGATTCATGGGGAACTTGCAGTTAGATCATTAATGTTTTCTGATGACCCTTGACAATCTTGTGAATATAGTGTTGGTGGCATTACTGATGAGGAGCTGAACGGCTCTAGCGGTATTTCACATAATTATCGGATGATTAAATCTATGCACTTGTTCATGAGTCATCACGTTGGCCATATTCACTGAACTTCTTTAAAAAAAAAAAAAAGTTCTCCTGGAATCACAGTTTCTATCTTTCTCGTGGAACTTATCTAAATGAAAGCCTTCATATTCTTTTGGCAGAGTGCCAAAAGGAGATTGTTGCGACTGGCATCAATCGGCGGATCCAGTTGCATCTTCGAAATGTTTGAGCTTTGAAACTCTCTCTCTCTCTCTCTCTCTCTCTCACACACACACACACACACAGCACCCACACACAATACCCACACACACATATTGGCTTTGTCTTTTCTCTCTCTCTCTTTTTTTTCTCAGCCTTTTGAGTTTAACCTGTTCATCATTTGGAGAATTGCACTTTTGCAGCTGTTCCTGGCAAGCTGGGGCTTCGGCAGACCCCTATCGTTCATCAGATCCGCACGAAAAGGTCTGTGGACAAAATTTTTCACGGAATTTAGTGAGTGGGCCGGAAGGTCCTTTCAATAATAAAGCCATATCCCATCTGCCACAGTCTCAAATCATTTCACAAGTGGCAGCACCTTATCGCCTTCTCAATCCATGTTTGTCTTTGTCGTAAAAGATCTGTTGGTGAATTGAGAGGGTAAATACCTCTCATGTGAGAGGTGTCTTGATCGATGAAAGATCCACTTCTTCCTCGCTAACACATCTACCATCTAGGCCAGACATGTTCTTGTTCTCGGGGCTGTAAATTTTTAGTTTTAAACATGCATGCCCTTTAGATTTGGTTGCATTTACAAGTTGCTTCTACCAGTTAATGAACCGAAGCTCCTTGTGACCTGGTCGATCACGGAGCTGTCCAAACGAATATTTTAACGAATATTTTAAGTTTAGCACTCCAGACGCAGTGAGGAGGCACTTTGATTTTACAAAATTTTTTAAGTTTAGATGCACTCAATTAAGGGACATGATTCAATATATAGAGAAGTGAAAATTTGGTGGTGGAACTCTGACTGACAGACTTATGGAGCCTGATCATCGTTCATGGGTACTACTTGTGCAAATAATGTCAATGCAATTGTAACACAGAACCATCCAACTCCTAAAGCAGCCCCTAAACCCCGAGATGAGAAAGGGGGAGGGCTTCCGCTATTATGAGGGTAGCCTCCGCCCACTGGGACTATGTATGGTGAAACATTAATGACATCATTTTGTTGCAGTCTTTCCTTAGGAACACACCCAAGGAAACCTGTATTAAAGTAGTAGGGATCAGAGAAACTGACGCCTTGCAATATGGCCCCACCCCTCATGGTTGGAATATTGAATTGCCACCACAGAGGTTTGTCTCTTTATGATTTTGTTATAAGGCGTCGAATCAATTGCCGACTACTGGCTAGGCCATAAAGCTATAATGGAGGTTTAAAAGGACATTTTATAGGCAATAAAACTAATTCATGTACTCTGGATCTATCCAAGTAGTTGCTATCGACTATTCGGTAAAAGATTGTATCGTGGTAGAGGATGATTGGCGCAGGCACTGATTTGTCTAGTAGTGATAAGGTTACAGCTAAGATCCAAAAGTTCCATGGCCATCATGCCTGAACGTGGGTCCTTCAATGGCACAATCCACAGTAAGGTTGGTAAGGTTGGTGACATCCAAAGAACCGCGAACTTTGTCCCTTTCACTGTGGAAGTCTACCTCTTCTGTCATGGTGCTTGTTTTCTCCGTTGGTTTTATAAGCTGGTTTTAGCAACTGACACGAAGGAGATCTAGAGATTTAACAACTGAATTGGAGGAGGTCTAGAGAGTAGTACGTAGCTTCATACATGAGAGGCACATCCAACTTTAGCTTAAGATTTTGAAATCACGTGTATTATTTCACGATCAACGAACTTGTTCGTATGCGTGGCAAAGTAAAAGCACATTATTTTTAGTATAAAATTTATCAACTAAGTCAAGGTACCTTCTTATAAGAAGTAATTTTCTTTTTTCGAGATAGACAAGTAAGCATGGATCTGATCAAGCAATGACGTATTCATCGATGCTGCTGAACACTCAGAAGAATATGTCGTGGCAGGCTAATTATGATGCAGGAATATCAGCCACTTGCGTACAATTTTTTTTTTTTTTTTGAGCTAGTTAGCCACCCATAAAACGAGAATATATCTTAATCTTGGAACCCCACCATAATTTCATTTTCACAGAGCTTTACTCCTCCTGTCTTAGCTAGTAAAGCCATAAGAAGACGAACCCATTTTGCTTACTTATTTACATGTAAGTAAAATATCTATATGCAATATGTAGAAACACATATACTGACAAATATAATAATACTGCAGTGACATGAACATTTTGGTCATGTTAACTCAATTTCTTAGCAGATCAAAAGGTGCTATTTCAGCCCAGCAGTGCTAGAAATGGTAAAACACGTTCTTCCCAAAGGGACTAAATCGATGACCATAATCTACTATAAGTCTACAAGTTTAATCCTTACATGGTTCATTCGTCATTGCTTTGGGTCCTTAATTTGTTTCTGAACTTGGCTTTCATTCGTAATATTTGGAAGAAGCAGGAATCAGAACCTCCACTGCAGAAGACATACAAGACTCTATTTGAGAAACAACACAAAACGGAACATGACACCGTCGTTGAAGAGTGCGAACTGCCATTGATAGACCTTGATCAACTGAATACGGGAAGACGAGAACGCGACAAATGCGTGAGAGCCATGGCAAAGGCTTCATCCGAGTGGGGTTTCTTTCAGGTTGTGAATCATGGCATCTCAACTGATCTTTTGAACAGGATGAGCGGTGAACAGGCCAAAGTTTTTGGGCAACCATTTGAAAAGAAGGTCAAGGAGAAGCTGCTGGATTTCTCTTCAGAAACATATCGGTGGGGTGCACCATCTGCCACCAATCTGCAGCAACTATCATGGTCAGAAGCCTTCCATATTCCCCTGGCAAATTGTTCAGACCCCAGCCATCCAGATAAGAGTACTCTAAGGTGCGCGCCCCCCATTTCGTTCAACCTTATCTTTTCTTGAAAGAATATGACAGGACAGCGAAGAGAAACTAGCTGCTCCTGACTTGGTCACCTTCATCTCTCTGGCGAAGGCACATAGGGGCTTGTGCGGGCAATTTGCCCACACAGCTCACATGAATTGCATATTTATATATTGGTATCTCATAAACATTTAAGCATTTGCACATTTTCGGACACTCAAAGTACAAATTAAAGCATATATTGCCTGCCACGTAAAAATGCGATTTAAAGTATTAGTTCCCCTCGGTGAGAAATTTCGATTCCACCACCGGCTCATCTGGCCAACTCTGAACTCATAAAATAAACAATCTTAAGCTAGCCAATACGAGCAATGTGCATTTATTTTGATAGAAGACTTGTGGAGAAAGAGGCAATAGGATTTGAAAAGTGAAAAACATCATCACATTTGTTTCGTTTACAAAACTGGCTGAAGTTTCTGGCATTTAAATATTGTGTTCTTTTTAAAATTTTACCAGCGGTTAGCTTTATTCCCAGTTCATTAGCTGCCAAGCAAAGGCCCATAATGACCCTAAATCCAAGTATAGGGAGTTCAATGCTGTTGCATGTAGATGTTGCCAGTTTAAAATTTGTTAGAAAACAGTCACTAAATTGACATTAACCACAATTTGTATTGTGTATGGTGATTATTTGTGCAGGTTGCCTTAGTGATAATTTATGCTCTTTTTAATGATGAATTTCAAATTTTATTTGGCACATGATAGTATTAACTCTATATATATGGGAAAGTAGGTAGCTATGAGACCCTTATATACCAGATTTAATAGAAACTATTTGATCCATTGTTTTTAAAGTACGATAGATAGCTCTCTCTCCCTCTTTCATTGAGGAACGTTTCAATCTCTTAAAAATGTAATTTGGTTTCCATATTTTTAACTTAATTTCTACCATCATGCTTCAAATCAATGGCGCAAATGATTGTTATTGAGTGTAGATATAAGAGTATGATAAGGGCGTGTTTTTGTCTAGGTGAAATCCTCCAACCGCTTGAATGTTCCAGCTTCTTACACATTAATGATAAGCATTTGATTGTGACAGAAAAAATTGATAGGATTAAGATTTTTTGCGAAGTGGGTGGTCGGCAGAGACGTGTCTGCGCAGACAATGAGTGCCCCATAATTTTGTTGTATACATATCAATGTCCAAATGTTTTCGCGAGGTGGAGGATGGTCCAAGCACTAGCGGCCTACGTCAATTGTGATCCAAAAGAGTCGCTGTTTGATCAGTTACCTCATTATGAAACGTAGAAATTAAGCTACGAAAGCAGACACATAAATAGCAGCTCACGTATTTAAAAAGTTTCAGCACAGTTCATGCATTGGAGACTTCTAGGCTTGCAGAAAAGCAGAACGCATAATATGAAAAAGACTGCTGTTTCTTAGAAGAGTCAAACAATATACTTGACAGCTTTGGCTCTTGCTGCCACACCGAATCTCTTGGAAGAGTCGAGAAGACTCAAAGAGGCATTATCCTTTTTGCGAGTCGCTGCCTAATGATTAAATAATTAAAAAAAAAAGACAAAAAAAAAAGAGAAATATAGAACAGGGCGGAATCTTCGCCACCGACTTTCACAATGGGTGTGATCATTGTGTTGTGCATTGAGGGTTGAGTGAGAGTCTTTTGTCAGTAAAGGTCATGATGTGCTCGCTTCGTGAGTTGGCGTGGAGTTTGAAGTTAGTGTTAAGAGAAGTGCGTGGGGGGTGCTTCGGTGAGAATGCTCGTTACCTGAGCTTTAAGTGTGTGTTCTGATTCTCTCTTCGTAATGTTTATCTTGATGAATGAAGTATTTTATATTTTGTATCTGTTGGTTATTCGGTTTTAGTCCACTTGGTGAACTATTTTGATTTGAAGCTTTGGTTGATGAAATTCTATTAAAGTTTTTATTTGTAAACATTTAGAATATTGAGACTGCTGAATTGAATATTATTTGGATTTAGATCTAGTGGGTATTGACATTTATGCACAGTTGGGTGCAAATATTCTCTACATTTGGTACAAGAAGGAGGTTTAGTCGAAGGATCGAACTAGTTGTGAGATTGTTTGAGTTGATATATACTGTGATTATATTTTGAGATTATCGTGGCGATAGTAGTTGCATTAAATAATATTGAAAAGTTTAACAAGAATAGTTATTTATAATGAAGAACTTGTATGAAGTCATATTTTTTTACCATAAATTTTGGGATATAGTATCGGGATCACATAAATTCCTGCCGACGAGGAAGCTAGGAAGAAATGGATGACCAAAGCAGGAAAAACTTTATTTGTAATTAAGTTATTAATGAGAATGATTTATTAGATCATATACGTAATGCAAAAACTCCTAAAAAATCAGAAAATGCTTTTGCAATGTTGTTTTCTTGAGTCTGTCTACCTACACTTGCTAGAAATGAATTGGCCACATTAACTCAAAGAAAAGTCTTTTATGAAGGTAAGAATATATATAGTGAGATTTGCAAATTGACCGTAAGTCTAAGATTAGTGAGACCCATATGCGAATAATTCTTATTCATAAACTTTGTCTAGAACTAATAGTTTCATTATTGTTGTTTAGGGTTGACCAGTTCAACTAACTTTATTGGGGCTAAAGAATCTTTTGGTTAATCAAGAAACATTTGCAAAGCAAATGATTATGTTTTTCACTCAAGAGCATTGTTTAGCAAGGGTTAGAGATCTCTTCAGCCAGTCAAGATAGACATTAAGCTTCAAGGAAGATCTATTAAAGAAAAGAAAGAACAAAACATAGAAAGAGAAAAGAAATGAAATACACAACAATGATGACCACGAGAGAAATGTTTTAGGTATAAAAAATTAGCTCATTTTACTTGTGATTGCGGGGTAAAAATAGAAGAAGGAAATGCAGTCATGATAAGTAACCAACATGGAGAAAGATGAAATTATAAAGAAAAATTCGTTTCTATACCTTGATGGAGATAAAACAAGTGACTAAGCAACACTGATGTAATTCTACTTATATAAAACCATTGAAGGAGGAAAATGAGATTAATTGTCAAATTGATTGGATAATTAATTATGAATGCTCAAATCATATGATAGGTGACAATAGTAAATTTATAAGTATGAAAAAAATATGAAGGGAATCGAGTTGTTGGTATTGCTAATAACACAAAGCTTTCTGTGACACATATTAGAGAAATGGAGGTTGTAGCCAACTTCTGTCAGATATTACATAATATTTATCATGATTCAAAAATGACTAAGAACTTATTGTTTATGCCATAAATTATAGCTTTAGGTTCCTATGTGTTGTTTGGCTCAAAGAAGCATAGCATGTCCTATATTTAACTTGAGAGACCAGCTCATGCAGGATCTAACAAACTCTAATAGATGTTTAATAATGAGCAGTTGGTTGGTCTGCCAAAGAACAAGAGAAAAAAAAATGAAAATTATAAAATAAGATGGAACATTTACTATCGACTTTCTCAACCCCTATAAATAGATGGTGGTCGTTGTATTGTGCATTAAGAGTTGAGTAAGACTCTCGTGTCACTAAAGGCGCTCATGTGCTCATTGGTATGTGTCTTCAAGTTGGTGTTGAGTAAGACCAGTGCGTGGGTGTGCTTGAGTGAGAAAGCTCATTATAGGCGAGTTTTCTTGAGTGTCTTTTCGTAATGTTTATCTTGATGAATTAAGTATTTTATATTTTGTGCTTATCGGTTGTTGGGTTTTTAGTTCACTTTGTGAATTATTTTAATTTTAAGCTTTGGTTAATGAGATTCAGTTAAAGTTATTATTTATAAATATTTGAAATATTGAGATTATCAATTGAATATCATTTGGATTTGGATCTAATAGGCATTGACATTTAAGCATAGTTGGGCCTAAATATTCTCTACACTTCCAAAGTCGGCAAATCCACGGCACGGGAACTAGACAGTTTTTGCTTTGTCCTGAAATGAAAGAAAGGCAATTATTGTGCTTTTCTTCATCCCTTGTTTGTAAATATTGATAACATTGGTACCGAAATTCTTGAAATCGGATCTGCAATATTTCAAGTGCAACATGGGGCTGCATTGGGACAAATATGTTGAGAATTTATTTTTTATTAAGAAGTTAAGTTATTGATATTACTTTTCTTTGAGGAACGTAGCTGGTTATGAGTAGGATTGGGCAACAGGCCGACCCGGGGTATGTGCCCACGGGTCTAGGCTTGATCTCAATCATCAAGACCTAGGCCGGCGTTCGGCCAGCTTGACCTGATTTCAGTAAAAAGGTAAATAAAATATTTATATTGAACATATAAATATTATATTTATAACAAAAAATATATGAAATATAATTTTATAATGTATATCGGATGCGACTAATTATATGGGTAGACACGCTCACGCACTCTACGGTTGGACATTTTTATGCCTTAATTTAAATCAAAGCTCCACAGTAATGGCATCCAGAGAATGTACAATATGAGGCTTAGCTGAATGGTTTAGACTTGATTGCCAAGATCTCAGAAAAGGAGGAAGAAGAAGGCAACTTAATTTGTGTTTTATTTGATTTACAACCCAAGAACACTATGCTTCACAGCAGGATCACTTCTAAGCAAAGTTGTTCTTTACTGGACACCTGCGGGGGCCTGGTGTTGTTGCCCAACACCAAGTGACCTGATCTCAACTTCAGAGGACATGATTCAAATGTTTTATGAGCATAGTTGAGTCATCTTATAGCTTGATAAGATAGTTACTCAACTTATGCTTCTTTTATCTTGTTCTCTTCATCTTCACTATGGTGATTGCTCATGGATGGTTGTTGATCACTTTCAGAAGAACCATTAATGAGTATGCAGCAGCAGTGTCGGACCTGGCACAACAATTGGCTCAACTGTTGACAGAGAGTTTGGGATTCAGAACAAGTTACTTCGCACAGAATTGCGGCCCAAGTTCATGCTATCTGCGACTCAATAGATACCCTCCATGTCCACTGTCTTCTGAGGTCTTCGGGCTGATATCTCACACTGACAGTGACTTCCTCACAATCTTGCACCAAGACCAAGTTGGGGGTCTGCAACTGAAGAAAGATGGAAAGTGGATCACTGTCAAGCCTAATCAGAAGGCCCTCATAGTTAACATTGGCGACCTGTTTCAGGTACTTTATCCTAATTCTTTTATTTTGTCATGTGCGTCATCCTTAAAAACATTTAAGAATGTCAAAATGATTATCATCACCATCATCAATTACCATCATAATATTCATGGTCATGATCATGACAACCAGTTTGCTGTATGTCCAGGCATGGAGCAACGATGCTTATAAAAGCGTGGAGCATAGAGTAATCGCTAACAAAATAGTGGAGAGGTTCTCTGTGGCTTTCTTCCTTTGTCCCTCATATGATACTGTCATAGAGACATGTAGAAGACCAGCTATGTATAAGAAGTTTACCTTTGGGGAGTTCAGACAGCAAGTGCAAGAAGATGTTAGACGCACAGGTCACAAAATTGGCCTTCCCAGATTTCTTGTTTGAAAGTTCCTGCACTCCATCGTGGTACGTACTTGGTGGCAAGAGTCAAGGCAAAAGTTACTAAAGGCTCTTTATTAAAGAGTTCATATTGAGGTTGACGAACATAACCAGTATTACGTATCAAATGAGATGACCTAATGTTTGCGTTGCCACGAAACTTATTGCAGAAGTAATGCAAGTGGAGCAAACTTGTGAAATATGTCCTAGAAATGGTGCAAGTTCGATAAAAGTTTTGCCTGCGTTACCAAGTTGGAGAAAAGAAAAGATGTCTGCATTTGGTTATCTCAATGTCATGTATTTAGTATTTACTGTATAATAATTTTGCTTTTACCGCCTTCAGTTAAAACGCGATGCTTCTTTGCAGCAATTGTATATAACATTAAGGAGAGGCAAAAATGGTTCCCTTGCACGCCCCGAGCATCCACATGGCGACATACAAAAACACAAGGTGCTTGAAAATTTGAAATATTCAAGATGCCAAGCCACATGCATGCTTTTATGAAATTGAGATGATGATGAGTTTCAAATTTCATGTTCAACATTCCATTTATTGCTTTAAGCTAACCAGCAAAATGCACAAATTAATATAATCACTACTTGTAACTTCCTCTGCTCATCTCTTTGAACCATGGCCTTTGCATTACAAATAAATCAATCCACCTCATTATTTACTTGCAACGGGCCTTCCAATCTTTTGGTTACCACATTCAATTACTTCTGCTTTTCAAATTTATTCGCATGTTTGGCTTCACATTTTCTAGGCATTAACAGGACAATGCAAGGGACACATTTTACAAGAAGCCTAAAACTAGAGCAGTATATGCACTAGAATATTCATCGCTTTTACATTGTTATTGTTGGGTCGGGTCCACCCTCAAGTGAGGACCCGACGGGCCGACCCGGGATCCCCATCGTTCTCACGTCCATCTCTCTCGTTTTTTTACTCTTTTGAAGAAATAAAAGAGGGTTCTTCCCTCGTGGATCACACACACAGCAAGGAGAAGAGGAAGAAGAGCACGGTTGTGGGTTTGTGCAGTCGTGTGGGTGCAAGTGTAGAGAGAGAAAGTGAAGAAAACAAAAGAAAGAAAAGACGAACATAGAGTGATTTCTTTTCTTGTTGTTTTCTTGTGCATTCATCCTTGAGAATGATTTATGCTATTCTCTGTAAGAAGAACAACGTAGTTGTAATGTCTTTTTGAAGTATAAATATATATCTCTCTTGCCTGTAGTTTTTTACCCCATTATTGGGGTTTTTTTCACGTAAATTGGTGTCTTTTGTTTTCTGCATCATTTAACAAATATCTTGGCGTATATTGATGCAATATTGGTGTTGGAAACTCGATCTTATGCTCGCAGTCCTATGATTCTAATTTTTAGCAGTTTTGTGTTGGTTTGGCCTCTTTTATTGTTGTTGAAACATTCTTTTTGGGGAATACGATTATAACAAAGTGGTATCATAGACAGGTTAGCGCCAAGTTGGTTGTGTGCATTCTTATTGAAGGATGGAGTCGACCCCCATTAGGATGGTCTCTCTAACTGAGAACAATTGGACCATATGGATAGCCAAAATGGAAGATTTGTTGTATTGTAAAGACCTATATGCACCCATTGAGAACCAGAAGCCAGCGAATATGACAGATGAAAAATGGAAGTTATTTGACGGGAAAACCATTGGCACCATCAGACAATGGTTAGATGACTGTGTTTTTCATTTGGTATCCGCAGAGACAAGCGCGAAGTCGTTATGGCAGAAGTTGCATGATCTTTGCGAGAGGAAAACAATTGGGAACAAGGCTTTCTTGATTAGACAATTGGTAAATCTAAAACTTAGAGAGGAAAAACCAGTGCTAGAGCATTTGAATGAAGTACAGAGCATAATCAATCAGTTGTCAGCTATGAAAATGATATTAGATGATGAGTTACAGACACTTTATTGCTCAGTTCTCTTCCCGATAGTTGGGAGACTTTAGTTGTTTCTTTCAGCAACTCTGCTCCAGATGGTGTGCTTACAATGAAGCATGTAACGAGCAACATTCTAAATGAAGAGACAAAGAGAAAGTCTCTTGGTACTGGTAGCTCACAAGTGCTAGTGATGGGAGACAGGGACAGGCAGAAGAACCGTAACAAGTGACATGACAAATCAAACTCTAAGTCCAAATCAAGGCCCAATATGATAGGTAAATGCTTTCATTGTGGATGTCACAAGAAAATTGATTGTAGGAATTGAAAAGAACAGAAAAAGAAGAGTCAAGAGAATGTGGAGCCAAAGGAGTACACTGCAGTTGCTTCAGATGATGAAATAGTATTGTTTTTATCTGAAGAAAATGATTGTCTTATAGTTCAGAATGATGATTCTACAAGGATTTTAGATACTGAGGCATCATATTATGTCATACCATGTAGAGAGTTGTTCTTATTCTACAAAGCAGGTGATCTTGGAGTAGACTTTGAGAGATGTGAGACATGTTCCAGATCTTAGGATGAATCTGATTTCTATAGGAAAATTAAGTGAAAATAGATATTGTACTTCGTTTAGTCGGACAAGATTGAAATTGACAAAGGGGGCACTAGTGTTGGCTAGAGGTGACAGATTTGACTCTTTGTATGAGATAAAGTCTCAAATCAGTAGTGTGGATGTGAATGCAGTTACTGCTGGTACTTCATCAAATTTGTGACATAAGAGGTTAGGTCACATGAGTCAAAGAGGAATCGATTTACTCACAAAGAAGAATTTGTTACCAAAGGCAAATGGTGCACAGTTATGTCCTTGTGATCATCGTTTGGTTGGTAAGTTGCATCGAATTTCCTTTAAAAAAACGCTCTTCAAAAATTAAAGATATTTTATACTTAGTTTAGTCATATGTATGTGGACCTATAAATGTAACATCTAAAGGTGGAACATCCTATTTTGTCACATTTATTGATGTTGCATTTAGGAAGGTGTGAGCGTTTACAATGAAAAACAAAAGTGAAGTAAGTAGTATCTTCATGACTTTTCATGCAGAGGTTGAGCACGAGACTGGTAAGAAGATGAAGAGACTGCATACAGATAATGGAGGTGAGTACATAGCATCTTCTTTATGAGAGTATTGTATAAGGCATGGTATTAGACATGAAAAGACAGTTCCCTATACTCCACAACATAATGGCGTTGCAGAAATGATGAATAGAACTATAATTGAGAGAGTTAGAAGTTTGTTATCTAGCTCTAAGTTGCCTAAGTATTTTTGGGCAGAGGTAATGCGTAACCTTCAGTGCCTCTAGATGGAGATATTCCTAAGAGAGTTTGGTCAGATGAAGATGTTAAGTATAATCACCTCAGAGTTTTTTGTTGTAAAACTTTCATGCATGTACCAAAAGAACATAGAACCAAACTAGATGATAAAATTATTCATCTAATATTTCTTGATTATGCAGATGATGAATTTGGTTATAGATTATGATATCTAAAGAATGACAAAATCTAGAGAAGTCGTGATGTTGTCTTCAGAAAGGATCAGACGATTGAAGATGTCATGGGTGACAAACAGTTAGGTGTGAATGCTAGTGGTGTTCATGAGCCAACCTGTGCAGGACCTGAAGAATTTTCATCTAAGCATGGTGAGACTGACGAAGATGTAGAGGAAGAGGATGTGCATAAAGATGAATGGATTAAAGCTATGCAGGAAGAGATGAATTCTTTGTATAAGAATCACACTTTTGGTTTGCACACGCCCAGACTTGGCTTATGAAGTTGGTTGGCTTATGAAGTTGGTGTAGTTAGCAAGTTCTTGTCAAATACAGACAAGAAGCGTTGGACAGTAGTGAAGTGGATCCTAAGGTATCTTAAACATACTTCCAATTACTGTTTATGTTTTGGTGACTCTAATACAGAGATACAAGGATTTGTTGATGCAAACATGACAGGTGACTTGAACTCTAGAAAGTTTTTCTGGTTATGTCTTAACTTTTGCAGGGGGAACTGTATCATGGCAGTCCAGATTGCAGAAGTGTGTTGCTCCACTATAGAGACAGAATATATTGCAGCATCTGAAACTTGTAAAGAGTTGTTGTGGATGAAGAGTTTTCTTCATGATATAAGTCTTAGTTAGAAGACATATATGTTGCATAAGCGCTATACACTTGGCGAAAAATTCAGCGTTCTACTCAAGGACCAAACACATTGATGTCAGATATCATTGGATTCGTGATGTGCTTGAGCAAAAACTGATTCAGTTAGAGATGATACATACAAAGAAGAATCCTTCAAATATGCAGACGAAGCCTCTACCTAAAGAGAAGCATGACATGTGTAGAGACTTAGTTGAGATGACTGCCTTTAAGGCAGTGTATTGATTTTTGTTCATTTTGCAGGTATGTTCCCTCTCTTGAGGCTGGAGGGTGAGTTTGTTCCCGACCCGGGTGGAAAGAAAAAGGGGAGGGTACCCGACGGTGCCCTATCCCCATCGTTCTCACGTCCCTCTCTCTCGTTTTTTGACTCTTTTGAAGAAAGAAAAGAGGGCTCTTCCCTCGTGGCTCACACACAACAAGGAGAAGGGAAAGAAGAAGGCAAAGAAGAGAATGAGAAGATGAAGAAGAGCACGGTTGTGGGTTTGTGCAGCCGTGTGGGTGCAAGTGTAAAGAGAGAAAATGAAGAAAACAAGAGAAAGAAAAGAAGAACATACAATGATTTCTTTTCTTGTTGTTTTCTTGTGCATTCATTCTTGAGAATGATTTATGCTATTCTCTGCAAGAAGAACAATGTAGTTGTATTGCCTCTTTGAAGTATAAATATATATCTTTCTTGCCTGTGGTTTTTTACCTTATTATTGGGGGTTTTTCCACGTAAATTGGTGTCTCTTGTTTTCTACATTATTTAGCAAATATCTTGGCATATATTGCTGCAATATTGGTGTTGGAAACTTGATCTTATGCTCGTAGTCCTATGATTCTGATTTTTAGCAGTTTTGTGTTGGTTTGGCCTCTTTTATTGTTGTTGAAGCATTCTTTTTGGGGAATACGATTGTTGGCATCCCAAAATTTTCATTGGTTTTGGAGTGCTCCAGAAAAATGAGGTTTTGTTTTGAAATAGGGAAGAAAGGGACTCGCCCGTCGGTACGAGGATCGACCATTCCCGGTGCCTTTACCGGGGGTAATCAACCCAAGGGGTATGTTTATCATTGATGCATTTCGTTTTGACTTAAACATCTTTTTTATTCTATATGTGGTGTTAAAAAATATTGAAAGTTTGATGTTTCAAACTTTTGAAAAGATTTTTGAAGAGTTGCTTGAGAATGTAAATATTTTAGGGAAAACTAGAATCGAAAAATCCTTATGAATATCACTTTGAAAAAATCATTTTCAAATCACTTTAGTGTTCTCTTAAGACATTAAGTAGGTTTGAGATTTTGTTGTAATTCGGTTACCACCTAGTTAGAGCTCCATCTTATCTTGCTTAAGTTCTTTTAGAGATGTGATTGTGCTCATTTGTGATATTAAGTGAATGTGAATGCATGAATGCATTGTTCTTATATGATTAAAAGAGAATGAAACATTCCTACCAAAACATTCATCTAAAGACATTCCTACCATCACATACATCTAAGATTTTTGTTTTTATAGTTATCATATATAAGAAAGAAAAGTTTTTGAAAATGGATTGGGATTGTAGCATGAATCCAATATTGGGTCATTACTTGTTGTGGTCTTAATGAAGTTGGTAAATGAAAAATTAAAATCTTAAATGGTAAGAAATTGGAAGAATGAAAAAGATGAAGGACTACTTCCAAAGAGGGATATAGAGAAAGAAAAATATCTTGAAAATCATAAAATCACATGTTTTGAAAAAGAAAGAAATGTATTTGTATACATATATGAAAGCTTATAAAAATGATGTTATATCAAGTAGAGAAGAGAGGATCATTTTAGAAAGAGAAAGAGAGATTTTAAAATGGAAAACGTACATATATATATATATATATATATTTATATATACATATACGAGAGTTTATAAAAATATGTTAAATCATAAAGAGAAAAACAACAAATAAAGATATTCATGTGCATGCATACGTATATAACATGTATATACGTATACGTTTTCATGAATATGAAAATCAAGGAATGATTTGAAAATAGCCGACTTCAAATTTTGATATAGGCCGGAAGGGAGCTTGGACTCATGCAAGAGCCTAAGTTAAGTTTCCAAGGCCGCATTAAAGAGATTTCTTTTGAAAATATTTTGAAAAATATGATTTATATAAAAACATAGAATGTTATGATTTTGTTGATTGCAAGAGAATATGTTTCTTTCACCATTGGGTATGGAAGAAAATCTAGCAACACATCGAGACACTCTTTACGGTTCCTAATGGAGTGGTTAAAAGGAAACTAGCGTAAAATGACATGCAAATGCATATTAACATGTACATATTTCGTGAAAGTTTTCCTCGGGTTGGACAGGTCCCAACCTCGAATATGAATGATATTGGAAATGAGACATGGGGAAATGAAGAAGAGAGAAAGAAATGAAATGAGATATTGATCACGTACTTCTAATGGAAATAATTTAGAAGAGGAATTCTCACTTTGGTAGACAATTTGTTTGATGGGTTGTTGCTGAGCAGCGACTCTCTGGTTCACCTGAGATGCCAAGGCGGATTCGCAACAGGTTTGGCTGCAACAACAAGACTCACAACAGCCAAGACAACAGGATCTCCCGCTACTTGCCAGAAATAGGGGACTGTTCATGGAGCTGTGACTTTCTGCTCACCACTCTGCTTAACACGTCCTATGACTCGTTGGAATTGTGAAATCTTCAGGTACGATGTGGAGCCAATGAGGGAGTGAATCGGTGGCGGCACTTGGCGGCAGAGGATGTGGAACAGGAACTGTTCCCGCGGTAGTCGCAAGTTTTGCGGTCTGAGCCTATTGATGGATAGGGGCAGCTTCCAAGGGCTGGAACTTCCTCCACAGAGCTCGGATGTGGACGTGCTATAGCTCGTTGGAAAGGTAGAGAGTCAGAAATGCAATGGAACCAGAGAGATAGTGAACTGATGATTGGAGCGGTCGGCAGAGGACGCAGAACATGAACTATTTTGGGGCAGTCGTAGGTTTCGCGGTCTCAGCCTGTCAATGGACAGGGGCAGCTTCCAAGGGATGGAACTTCCTCCACAGAGCTCAGATTTGGACGTGCTATAGCTCGTTGGAAAGGTGGAGAGGTCAGAAAGATGAGGAGCCCACTTTTATGATTATCGAATGTCAAGATTTGAAGATATGGTTTCTGAGCAGAGCTATATTCTACTGTCGCATGAACAGAAGTTTCAAAAACAGGCGGCCGGAAAACTTGTGATTTCGGCCGACTCTGGTGTTGGTTCCGGTCGAGCTTGGGCTTGTTGGAACCGCAAAGATCCGATGATGCTGTTGGTGCAGTATCACAGCGATTGGATGTTGGAGGTGACAGCACCACCCATTTGATCAGTCACTGTTTCCTTCCTCGTGCGAACAGGGGAGGGTTACAGCAGGCACCCGACCGGTGGCAGGAAATCAGCTGATTCGGTTCGATGGGATCCACAGCAACGGGCAAGCTTGGGCTTGTTGGAACCGCAGGAAGATGAGGTACTGACCTGAGCACTTTGATGGCGTTTTGACATTTTTAGTAATCACGGCGTTGATTTGAACAAAACTGTCGGAATACTCTATTTCAGGATAGGGGCGGCCGGAGATTGAGAGATTTCGACCGGCGAAACTGTGCAAAAAATTATTTTTTTTAAGATGAATGAAAGAAGCT
This sequence comes from Nymphaea colorata, assembly GCF_008831285.2. Lineage (NCBI taxonomy): Eukaryota > Viridiplantae > Streptophyta > Magnoliopsida > Nymphaeales > Nymphaeaceae > Nymphaea > Nymphaea colorata. Next base: position 19,459,186 of record NC_045148.1, read on the forward strand.
CCCATGGTTGGAGAAGAAGAAGAAGAAAAAAATGCAATGAGAGGCAAATCTTCAAGTGATGAAGTATTAGAAATCCCCTAAGGGTTAGCCCATGTCAAAGAGGGAGGATAATGGATTTATTTATAGATATTTAGGAGCTAAAATTTGAAATTTGAATTCAAGATTTGAATTCAAGAGGGAAGAGTTTTAGAGCCAAAATTCAAAATTCGAATTTAGGATTTGAATTCAAGAGGGAAGAATTTTAGAGCTAAAATTTGAAATTCGAATTCAATATTTGAATTCAAGAGGAAGGAATTTTGGAGCCAAAATTCAAAATTTGAATTTGGCTTTGGAATTTGATCCCGATTTGGACCTAAACTTGGATTTTGGATCTAATCTTGGATTTAAAATTTATTTTAAAAATAATAGACCCAAAATTTTAATAGCCCCCTTTTTTGAAAAATTTGGAGTGATTACAGATGCCCCTCTTTGTTAATAAGCCGGTGTTAGCTGTGCTTAGTGACAAAGATAAGTGCCACAAATTTTTCAAACAAAACATGTTGGGAGAGATGCTTCAGGCTTAACCCCTTGTCTGAATGAGTTGTTTGACCTTACATTGCAGGTTTAACCCCTTTCCTTCGTGGATTTGCCGATATGAAATTCAGGTTTACCCCCTTGAATAGGTTGCATTGACTTGTATCGCAAGTTTATATCCTTACCTCTGTGTTTGCTTGCAGTGCAGGTTTACCCCTTACCTGTGTGCCCCTTACCTGTGTGAGTTGCTTTGGCTTGCAGTGCAGGTTTAAACCTTTACCTGCGTGGGTTGCTTTGCCTTGCAGTGCAGGTTTAAACCCTTACCTGCGTGGGTTGCTTTGGCTTGCAGTGCAGGTTTAACCCCTTACCTACATGAGTTGCTTTGGCTTGCATTGCAGGTTTAACCCCTTGCCTATGTGGGTTGCTCTGGCTTGCAGTGCAGGTTTAAATCCTTATCTGTGTGCTCCTTACCTGTGTGGGTTGCTTTGGCTTGCAGTGCAGGTTTAACCTATTACCTGCGTGGGATGCTTTGGCTTGCATTGCAGGTTTAACCCTTTGCCTGCGTGGGTTGCTCTTTTGTCCATAATTTCAGGTTTTACCCCTTTCCTAAATGGGTTGTTTGAAAACAAGTGGCAATGAGTTAAGTCTCCAAGGCCGTATTAGAGAAGTTTTTTTTGAAACTGTCTTGGAAAATATGATTATATAAAAACATAAAATGTCATGATTTTGTTGGTTGCAAGAGAATATGTTTCTTCCACTATTGGGTATGGAAGAAAAACTAGCAACACATCGAGGCACTCTTTAGGGTTTCTAATGGGGTGATTAAAAGAAAACTAGCGTAAAATGACATGCAAATGCATATTAACATGTACATATTTCGTGAACGTTTTCATCGGGTTGGAAAAGTCCAAACTTCAAAAATCACAAGAAGAAATCCCAACCCCAAACACTCACTCTCATCGTGCATTTGGTCATATAAATGAAATATTAGAATATCATGCATGAGCATCATTTCAAGCATAAATGATGAATGAAGACAAGATATCAAACATATTTTTGGAGATAAATGAAGATATGGATTTTGTTCCGTCTTGCTCATACTCCCGGTGCACTCAAGAGTAGCTCTTGATTCGGGATCATTTGAGTTATCTTGCACGGCCAAGGGGGGGCAAGAGGAAAAAGGAGGAAATGAAAATGGAGGTTTACATACCTCGGATATGAATGATATTGGAAATTATCACTCTTTTGAATGATCTTGTACTTACCTTGAATGAAGCTCCCAAGATGTTGAAGATGAAGAGAAATGGAAAGAGGAAGAGGGAGAGAGAAAGAACTCAAGAGAAACCCTAAGTCTTCAAGTGAGGATACTCTAGGGTTTCTCCCAAGACAAACTCTTGCCCAAGAGGGGAGGAAGTATGGGGTATTTATAGAGGATTTTGGAGCCAAAATTCGAAATTTGAATTTAAGAGGGAAAACTTTTAAGAGCTAAAATTTGAAATTTGAATTCAAGATTTGAATTCAAGAGGGAAGATTTTTAGAGCCAAAATTCAAAATTCGAATTTAGGATTTGAATTCAAGAGGGAAGAATTTTAGAGCTAAAATTTGAAATTTGAATTCAAGATTTGAATCCAAGAGGAAGTAGTTTTCGAGCCAAAATTCAAAATTTGAATTCGGCTTTGGAATTTGAGTTTGGAATTCTCGATTTGGATCTAAACTTAGATTTTGGATGTAAACTTGGATTTAAAATTTATTTTAAAAATAATAGACCCAAAATTTTTAATAGCCCCCTTTTTTTGAAAAATTTGATGTGATTACAAATGCCCGTCTTTGTTAATAAGCCAGTGTTAACCGTGCTTAGTGACAAAGATAAGTGCCGCAAATTTTTCAAACTAAACATGTTGGGAGAGATGTTTCAAGCTTAACCCCTTGCCTGAATGGGTTGTTTGAGCTTACATTGCAGGTTTAACCCATTGCCTGCGTGGGTTTGTCGATATGAAATTCAGGTTTACCCCCCTTAATAGGTTGCCTTGACTTGCATCGCAAGTTTATATCCTTACCTGTGTGGGTGGAGGTTGCTTGCAGTGCAGGTTTAACCCCTTACCTACATAGGTTGCTTTGGCTTGCAGTGCAGGTTTAACCTCTTACCTGCGTGGGTTGCTTTGGCTTGCATTGTAGGTTTAAACCCTTGCCTGCGTGGGTTACTGTTTTGTTCATAATTTCAGGTTTTACCCCTTTCCTGAATGGGTTGCTCGAAAACAAATGGCAATTCCGGGAAAGAACCCTCATCTCCTCGAATGCCTTTGTTGAAACGGAGGATAAGACCCCATTGCTCCAACATTGGTTGTGACAAGAAGTTTTCTTATCACTCCGAGTGACTTTTGGTGAAATTTTTGTTTTCACCCAAGGCTGGATTTTGAATTTGTTAAAATTCCCCAAACGACCAAGTTGTGCTTGATCCATAAAAATCTCTTGTCTAGTGACATGGTTGAGCTAGCTTTAGAAAGTTCCGAGCCTAACGGCCGGATTGCGCTTGATCAAATCTTTAGCTTAATAGCTGAATTGATTTGATTGGGATATGATCTCTTTTCTATGGACAATGATGATTGTTTATGAAAAATTTTTTTCGCAAAAACATTTTGGAAATGTCTCGAAATAATAAAAATGCCCCAGTATTAGGAATTTACCATGATTGATAAATGAGAGAATGTTAGGTAGAAGATTGAGACGGAGGCGAAGAAAGTAATGGAAATTGCCTCAATCAAATAAGGTATGAGCAAAATTGAGACATATATATGAACTTTGGTATGCAAGAATTTATGTTTTGTCTCTGAGGTAAAGAAATTGAGACAAAGCTTGTAGGAGAAAAATTTGTTATAAGAATATGATAGGTAGATGGTAATTGTCATGGCGAGATATCTAGTTGATAATGCAGCAAAACAGAGAATCTTAGTTTTGCAATGATTAAATCTCGAGTAGAGTATGAATATATGAGGTTTGACTCATGAAGATATAGATTGAACCATGGTGAATGAATGAGTCAAAAATTAGATGTCGATTGAAAATATAATATATCGGAGCATTAACAAAAATCTTGGAATAAATGATGCCAATAAAATCATGGAAGTAGTAAAATGGAAAAAAATACATTCCATATGTATTGAAGTTGAAAAATTATTGGGCTAAGTGTAAGTGAGAAAACAAGGAATGTATGGCCCGAGTCAAGCACATGTTGATCTCAGACTGAGCTTGAGGCGGAGAAAATAATGGAAATTTGCTCAAATGTATATAAAAAATTGATATGTAAGGGTGAAAGGTAATATCACGTGTCTGCAGTTGGATATGAAATAATTTTGACACGTAATTGGGACAAAGCTAGTATGAAAGGAATTTGTTGTAGAAATATGATTGATAAATAGTGATTTTCTTAGCAAGATAGAAAGTTGATAATATAGGAAAATAGAGAGAATTATGAATTTATGACATGTGAAGAATATTAACTTTGAAAGGATTGGACCTCCACTAGAGTTGATTTATATAGATTCAATAAATGAAAATCACATGTCTGGTGATTGAAAATTGAGTATCCTCAAGTAAAGTAAATATTGATATTCAATTTGGAATAAATGGTAGCCCAATGAAATCATGAGAGTAATAAAATGGGGAGAAGTATATATTGTGGGTGTTGATGCTAGAAAATTGTCAAGCAAAATCACTTTCAAGAATATGACTATGGACAAATAAATGATGGATTGACAAAGAGCAATCAATGTCCCAAATAATGGAAGTAGTAGAATATAAAGAAATACACCCTATGAGTATTAAGGATTGAAGGAAAAGAATGCATGACCTAAGCCAAGCAAAGTTGGTAATTGAGTTAGAAAACATGAGGTAAAACAAATAAATGAGAGATTGACAAAGTATGATGAAATGTAGATTTTGAAGCAATTCTAAAAAAAAGTGGACTTGCCAATGAATAATTGAAGATCTCATAAAATTATGTAAGTAATAAAATGGGGAGAAAGACACTCTAGAAATTTATTAGGCTGCATATAAACGAGGAAAAATAATGCATGACTTAAATCAAGCAAATTGAGCCAATAGATGACTATCATGCTCGAGAATATGAGGTTAGACAAATAAATAAGGAATTGACAATGTAGATTTCAAAGCAACTCTAGAAAAAAATAGACTTGCCATGAATAATTGATGACCCAATGAAATTATAGAAGTAATAAAATATGAAGAAAGACACATCAGGAGTATCGAAGGATGGAAAAATATTTGGCATAAAATGATGGCAAAAGGAATGCGGGACATAAGTCAAGCAAAGATTGGTAATTGAGCCAACACTTGGCTCTCATGTCCAGGAATATGAGGTTGGACCAATGAATAAATGAGGAAATGAAAATGTACATCTTGAAGTGATTCTAAGAAAACAGATTTGTTGAATGACAATATTTGAAAAATCAATGTCATTTAGATAGTAGGGTTAAAGCATGAGCTTATGATGTGGTCATGCTAGAGATGATTGAAGAAGACATTGATTTAAATGAGAAAGATGTTATGTAAAATTGATCAAAGATTGTAGAAGATGCACATGCAATCATCATACAATGATAAACATCGAGCATTTTTATCATGCATATATTTGAAAAAGGAGCATAGGACCCTAATTGAGTTTGGTTTGAACAATTATGATTATCTCATGTAAGATATGCCAATATACTTTAGTCAAGAGGTTTAGTACGAGCATAAAATTCTCTATGAGGCAACTAAAGGTAAAGTTTATCCACTTCTTCTTGATCACTCGTCGATATACCATAAATTACCACTCATGATATTAACGAGGGGCTTTCCCGCCCAAGGTGTGGTCTAGTTGTAAGACTTAGTCTTGTGCTACTGCCTAAGACCAAGCACGGCAACATGATGACCAGGACAAATAGGTATTGAAATTTTGAAATATGAGAAATCATGAAAAATTAGTTGTCCCTAATGCAATGTTGCCTAAGATGGTGATTAAAATAAATAGAAGAGCAAACATTGTTTTGAAACAAGTCCTAAATTGAGGAGAGTTGTATTTGATCCTAGATCTAGGTGAACATGATTGATCATCCTCAATTAGTCTTATATGCAAGAGAGAAAACATAATCATCAATCAATGTAATAAAATGCTCAAAGCCAAAGAAGGGAACATGCTTTATCATTGGCAATATATGAGATGTTCAAGTTTGTAGAAACGCATCAATTATAATCATAGCCAAACGATGACGGGTCTCATCACGGTCGCCATCTATTTGCATCCCAAAATTTTCATTGGCATTTGGAGTGCTCCAGAAAAATGAGATTTTATTTTGAAAGAGGAAAGAAAGGGACTTGCTCGTCGGTACGAGGATCGACCGTTCCCGGTGCCTTTACCGGGGGTAATCAACCCAAGGGCTATGTTTATCATTGATGCATTTTGTTTTAACTTAAACATCTTTTTTATTCTATATGCGGTGTAGAAAATGTTGAAAGTTTGATGTTTCAAACTTTTGGAAGAATTTTTGAAGAGTTGCTTGAAAATGTGAAATCTTTTGAAGAAAAAGTGGAACTAGTAAATATCATTTGAAAAGCTTGTGAAATCATTTTAAAATAACTTTAGTGTTCTCTTAAGACTTTAAGTAGGTTTGAAATTTTGCTCTAATTCGGTTACCACATAGTTAGAGCTATATCTCATCTTGCTTAAATTCTTTTGGAGAGGTGTTTGTGATCATAAGTGAAATAAAGTGGGTGAGAATGCATGAATGCATTTATCCTATATGATTGGAAGAATGTAAAACATTCCTACCACAACATTCATTTAAGGCATTCCTACCATAACATACATCTAAGATTTTTATAATAAATATTTTTGATAAAAGGAGAAAAGTTTTTGAAAATGGAAAGGAGTTGTAGACCCTCAAGCATGATTCCAATATTGGGTCATTACTTGATTTTGGTCTTAGTAAAGTCGGCAAATGAAAAATTGAAGTGTTAAATGATAAGAGAAAATATTGAAATAATGAAAAAGATGAAAGACTTGATCCCAAGAGAGATATAGAGAAAGAGAGAGAGAAAGAGATCTTGAAAATCATAAAATCAAAGATTTAAAAAGAAGAGAGATACGTATTCATATACATATTTATATATACATATGTATATATGTATAGATACTATATGAAACCTTGTGAAAATGAAGCTTAAATCAAATAAAGAAGAGAATATCATTTTAGAAAGAGAGAGAGACTTAAAATGGAATACACATATATATATTTATATATACGTATATGAGAGTTTGTAAAAGGATATATTAACTCATAAAGAGAGAATAACAAAGAAAGATATTCATGTGCACACATACGTATATAACATGTATATACGCATATGTCTTCATGAGTATTAAAATCAAGAAATGGACTGAAAATAGCCGACTTCAAATTTTTTTTCTTTTTATGTAGGCCGGAGGGAAAACTTGGGCTCATGCGAGAACCTGAGTTAAGTCTCCAAGGCCGTATTAGAGAAGTTTTTTTTGAAACTGTTTTGGAAAATATGATTATATAAAAACATAAAATGTCATGATTTTGTTGGTTGCAAGAGAATATGTTTCTTCCACCATTGGGTATGGAAGAAAAACTAGCAACACATCGAGGCACTCTTTAGGGTTTCTAATGGGGTGATTAAAAGAAAACTAGCGTAAAATGACATGCAAATGCATATTAACATGTACATATTTCGTGAACATTTTCATCGGGTTGGAAAAGTCCAAACTTCAAAAATCACAAGAAGAAATCCCAACCCCAAACACTCACTCTCATCATGCATTTGGTCATATAAATGAAATATTAGAATATCATGCATGAGCATCATTTTAAGCATAAATAATGAATGAAGACAAGATATTAAACATATTTTTGGAGATAAATGAAGATATGGATTTTGTTCCGTCTTGCTCATACTCCCGGTGCACTCAAGAGTAGCTCTTGATTCGGGATCATTTGAGTTATCTTGCACGGCCAAGGGGGGGGGCAAGAGGAAAAAGGAGGAAATGAAAATGGAGGTTTACATACCTCGGATATGAATGATATTGGAAATTATCACTCTTTTGAATGATCTTGTACTTACCTTGAATGAAGCTCCCAAGATGTTGAAGATGAAGAGAAATGTAAAGAGGAAGAGGGAGAGAGAAAAAACTCAAGAGAAACCCTAAGTCTTCAAGTGAGGATACTCTAGGGTTTCTCCCAAGACAAACTCTTGCCCAAGAGGGGAGGAAGTATGGGGTATTTATAGAGGATTTTGGAGCCAAAATTCGAAATTTGAATTTAAGAGGGAAAACTTTTAAGAGCCAAAATTCGAAATTCAAATTCAGGATTTGAATTCAAGAGGGAAGATTTTTAGAGCCAAAATTCAAAATTCGAATTTAGGATTTGAATTCAAGAGGGAAGAATTTTAGAGCTAAAATTTGAAATTTGAATTCAAGATTTGAATCCAAGAGGAAGTAGTTTTCGAGCCAAAATTCAAAATTTGAATTCGGCTTTGGAATTTGAGTTTGGATATAAACTTGGATTTAAAATTTATTTTAAAAATAATAGACCCAAAATTTTAATAGCCCCCTTTTTTTGAAAAATTTGAGGTGATTACAACGATTATAACAGTCATTGCCGGTATTGTTTCAGTCGCTAGATCAGCTCCCTATCATTTCATGTGTGTGTTTGTGGATCCATATAGTTTCCAATGCACACTAATGTTAATAACCCGCTTCTCTTTACTAAAACTTGCTTTGCTGCTTTTAATTTCTGCTGGTTCGACATCGCTTTGACTACCTAAATCAGATTGTCTATTTAAGTGAGTGGCCCACCTCTCGAGTGAGGCTGAAGCTTTGCCCCTTTCTCTCATCTTCTCAAAGTCTAGAGCTGTTTTTTGTGTCTCAGGATGATGCCTTCACTATGTTTCAATTTACATATCAGTGCCCTCACCTTGTCCATTATGCCAACCCCTTCAAAGATATCAAATTGTCTATTCTAATATAATATTTTCCAATGGACTAATTCATTCATGCTTAACTTACTTTCCATCTTAGTGTTGTCCATACCAATTTGGTATAGAGCTGTTTTTTCCTCAAATTGGTACGACACTTATCATTCTTTTATCCTATTTCTGTTGATTTTGAAAGTTTTTTATGAGTTGGATTATGCTTGTTAAGTGTCGTTTGCCCCCTACTCGCATATGCGAGTTTCCTCGTTATAAATGTGTTTGATTTCTAATTTTTACATCCATCCAACGTGATGGGAGGTTATTTTGATCACATTTTTGCTCATATTCTGATCTCTTTAATGGCATATATATATATATATATATATATAATAACAAACGCAAAACATAAAAAAAAAATATATATATATAATACAATGTACTGACATAATCATCCAACCGCACGCGACGTGGTAGCCGGGTGATAAAAGCAAGAAAGAAAAAAAAATCCAACAAGTCCCATGTAAAGAGATAACGTCTTCTATAAACCACGACTGGCACTGATGTCGTCCAATTTGCTTTTTTTTTTTAATCGGACGGTGTCGACTTGTTTAACTCAAAACAAGAGAGAGAGCGTCGGGGGTTCCCTCGTGAGATGCCCATTTCATTTTCACCCGACGCTACCCTCTCTCCTCGCGTCTGCTCACCTCCCGACTGGAACCTCCACTCTCCCGCGTGAAGCACGGACGTCACTGACGGTGCCCACAGCGGTCGGCGACCACTTCCGACCATCCCCACGGCGACCGACTCCGACCATTCGCAAGGCATGTCTCGAACATTTATCCATTTAGTGTCTCCCTACTTCTCTGTCGCTCTCCAATTTCTGTACAGAAGGGGGCTGCCCTAGTGCCATTCCCTTTTTTATTGTGTCCGTCGGCCAACATCGTCCCTTTTTTTGCCCCCTAGGGTTGCCACTCCAATAGAGGCAGCCCCCTTATGTGTGTGCATTGCACACTAAATGTTCGAGTACATGCTTGAACGTAATTGGTGAAACCTGAAAATTTTCTAGATGAAGCATGCAACTGTAGATAAATATTTCTCTGCAGTAGTTTTATGGAATGCACACTAGTAAACCAAATATAGCTCCTTGATATCTATATGCATGACAATGGTCTGCTATGTTTCTTTATGAAAAATGAGAGAACTGGATTACATTATTACTGAACGTTTCTATTATGATTGATAAACAGAAATGAGTGAATTCAATGCACTGCAGTTTGCCCCCCACCCTCCACTCCTCTCTCTCTCTCTTTTGAAGTTCTTCTTATGCGCATTCAATCTGCTTTTGTACTGATTTCCTTTTCAATATGCTTTCTTTGAGATCTCATGCCAGTCTGTTGGTGGTCAGTTCATTTGTGGTCCACGAGGGAAGGACTGTTCGCTGTACAGTCTATCTGAAAGTAGCGTGACTGATAAATGAAATTTGTCATTCTAAAAAGTATAGATGTTTTTTGGGGAAAAGAGTTAGTTAATGGATAGACTGTTCGCTGTACAGTCTATCTGAAAGTAGCGTGTTCCTATCCAACTTGGTGAGCTTGATTCAACTAAATATCGAGCAAAACCAGTCTCATATTCAGTCTCATATATACTATCAATTTTCTATACCTTGAAAAAAGTATTTGAGTTTTCATTTTAAAGAAATGGTGGATGTTTGAGCATGCTTCCATCTGGATGGGCTTGGCCTCCAGCTTGACAATCACAATGCTGAGTCCACACAAGAGATCACTCATTGTAATAGCTAAAAGCGTTCGATGGCTGAGGGAAGAAACAACGCCACAGTTTGTTTATTTTGTTGGTTATTTTGCATTTCTCCCAAGCATCTTGAACACCAATGTTGTCTGTTTAGTTATTTTTTATTTTGTGATTTTAGTTGTTGACTGTGTCTTCTAAATTCCTTGTTAGAAGTGGTTGAGTCAGATGAGATTTTGTATGTCCTTTATGCAAGTTGCTGCCAGTTGCATCTCATGTCATGTGTTTTTCATTCTTGAATATTTTAGTTGAAATTTTGGATGAGATTGTCGTAAATTATAAGCATCACTTTCTTTTTCTTCAAATTCATTGGTGTACTTGTCTTTTGATGCTTAATCTTATACACAGTAGCCATAGTGGCCTCATTAGGTTTAGAATATCTTGGATATGCAATCTGACCTGGTTGATTCATGTATATAAGCATTGTCATATATATCGTGTATGGGTATTATACAGCGAGGAATTTCTCGGGTATAATACGGCAAAGTTGTATATCTCGGGAATATCTCAAAAAAATCTCAGCAAATTTTTTAAAAATTTAAGTAATTTAATAAATCTTGAAAATTATAAAAAAATAAAAATCATAAAAAATACGAAAAAAACAGAAAAAAACGTGTTATTTTCTGGCATTTTTTTAAAAAAGACATGTTTTTCATATTTTATATGGCTGACTTATTTTTCGTGTATTATACACATTTTTTTCGAATAAGACGCTTTTTCTGTGACAATGGTTTCAAGTGATTAAATGGATATTTTTATCTTTTGAGATAGTTTTTCTATTCCAACCTAGTCCAAGTCAGGTGCTTGAAACATTAGAGAAGTGTTATTTTGGGTAGACAACTTAAAAAGCCAACCTGCCAGCATGTTTCTCAATGCTGATAGGTCTACTTCATAATTTGTTGATTCTTGATATCGTCTTGATTTCCACCTTCCTTAGTTTACCTAATGAACAGTTACACACAATTTTTTGGTTTTAATTGTTGAGTTAAATTTAAGAGGGCACCTACCATATTATGTTAACGGCCATAGTCCCAAACAGTGAACTCTTAATCTCAGTCTGAGTGTCGACTTATGTAAACTGAGAACTAAGCTCTTGACCGCTCTTTATCATTGAATATATGTTCCCACAATGCTTAAGAGGGCTTTTGGAGTTGCAAGCTAAGCAGGGAACCAATGAATCCCTAAATTTTTGGTGATGTGAAGTTTTTGGAACGTGCTGTTTACTTTTTCTCATTGAAAAGTGCAATGCAGGATCAGTATCAAGCATCCATGTTTGGATCTACATTTCACTGCATGCTAAACACTGCTTAAACTAAAAGTCTGCTGAGGAGCTAAAAAATTAACAAAGGACTAAGGAAATGCAGTTCTGACCTCTCTACTAGGCCTTTTTTCTCTTATCATTTCTGGTTCATCCGATTTATTTTTGCTTTCTTTTAGCAGAGAACATGATGACTGGGGTGAGTGATGTTGGTGAATGGTTCTATTTGTTACTTAAGGGGATCACGTGATTTGATGATGAGCTGGCCACTCTTTTTCTCTTTTGATCAGTTCAGTTTCCATCCTGATAATGGCAACTGAAGCTTCTTCTTACATGCACTGTTCCAATGTATTTCAAATTTGATTGTACTTTTATTGCTTGAATTCTGTTACATATTTCCATAGTAAATTTTCAAAGGCAAGCTGAACCTTTTTAGAGCACAGCCAAGTTGATAGGCTACTACAGTGTGAATTATCCATTTTTAAGGATGCTAATCTTTTGAGTGTGCATCCAATGGGACACTATACGAACACCTTCATTGTATGTTTTCCTGTTGCTTTGAGAATCCATTAATATGATGAACATTCAGTAACTCAAAGTTTTGTTTGATTTATTGTAAGATGGTGAAGGATGCCAGCTATCATCAACCAAGCGCATAGCTCGTGGACTCTGATTCATGCATTATGAGCTTCAGCCTGCTTTAACTTAATTCGATATGAATTTCAACTGCCATTTGTCTCATAGAGGACTTCTCACCTTAGGTATTGTCTGGTTGACAGTCATAATTTTGTTCTCATTTTCATTTGCACTGTAACATCTTCTCCTATGGTGGAATGTCCTCGAACATACTGTATTGGCATCTTCCAGCTGATTCTAGCTTAAGAAATGCAATAGTTCCTTTTAAAAAATTAGCAAAAGCTTAATTAGAATAATAAAAAGTTATAGATGCACTATTACTGCTCTCTTTGAAAAGGGCAAATCTCCAGGGAAAACTCATGCAATATACCACCTTCTGTCATTTTTTTTCATACGGGCTGATTTTTGTGTGACAGTGGTTAAAAATTGCTATAGTTTACTGATCATCACATGATTTTTGGTGCGAAACTGTTAGAATTTTAAGGTGGCATTGGGCTACCAATATTGATTGAGAATATGACTAGAGAGGTAGAAGGGAGTGACCAAATAACGGCAAGATAGGGTCTGTTTTGTTGTTTTCCTTTTTCTAGGTAATGGAGTTTGGGAGCAATGAAGAAGCAAACCAGATCATCTGAGTTTAGGTTCATGATAGGCACTGCCCTCTTTGAACTTGAGTTAATGTGCAAAGAATTTTCAGGCAAGAAAAAAAATTTTCATAACCTGGTATAATGTTGGCTCCATAAGCATCATTTTGTTGGAATCCAATAGCCACTATTTTACCTTCACTGATTTTTTAAGGTGTGCTTCTTAATTTGTTTTTCCAGTGCCCATTCTTTTCACTGTTTTTGAGGTTTTCCTGCTCAAGACCAAGACACAAATAGCAGCCACTTGGATATATTTATGTAGATCCTAACTAAACTTTATATCATCGTGTCATTTTGGGTGGGTTTCATTAAGAACAGATGCTAATAGTGTCTGTTTTGGATCCAATGGGACTTTGTCATCCTTTTCCAGTCTCCTCCACCAACCAGCTGAATGAGGGCTTCAATAACAGGATTTAGTTGTTTGTAGAAAGCTGCAGTTTATTACAACATGTTCGATGTGGCTTAATTAGTTTGCCATCAAAATTTGGTTTTTGCTATAACTTCTCCACAGGTTGTTACTGGTTTATGCTATAACTTCTCCCTGGCATGTTCTGCTTATTCTTCATAAACGAGAAGTTAATATTCAAGGTGCCTTTTTCTAATGAGCTGAAACCTTGTTGCTTTTGGCTTTCAAACTTGTTGCTGCCTTATGCTTTGAAGCACACAAATTCAAATTATATCCAAATATGGACCTGTTTGGCAGGTGCTCAATTTGTTTGCGCTATTGCTAGAATTTGCTTTGCTTTTGTATATATTTATGTTATGTTTACTTCAAAATTTCAAATCGAGGCAGTTATTTTTTGTGTAATAAACATAGATATGAATGACCTGGCTTTACAAATAACAAGGTACCTGTTTGTGCTCTCTTTGTCTGGATGGTCGTCACTTGTCATAGACTTGGCACTTGTTAAATAATAATCTATGTAAGAAGTACCACTGTCAGAACAGCATGATCATGTGTAACTCCGATCTCTTTGAGTTCAATTTGTATTTGATGGGCACGAGAAAGTTGTGGCATGAATTTAAGTAGCATTCAACAAAGAACAGCCCACATGCAATTTTTTTTTTAAATCAACTTTCTCTTGCTTTTTGACTAATTTTCATGTTTTCTAGTTATTGTTCTGTATACGTCTTCTTTGTCCATTCTGAGCTGGTTTGACTGTTTATACTTCGGAGACATGATTTTGTCATGTGCTTATCAAGGATAATTAACAGATCTTGAATCAGCCCATATCAATTAATATATATTGGCCAATTTGGGCAAAACACAAAAGGGTGCAGAACGGGAAAGAGGCTGCCGCATCCTGTCCTGGAAAAGGAGTCTGCAACATTGCCTTAAAACTGGAATCATCTCTCCGACAGTAAAATGGCATCGGAAACGAGGAAAGATGGTGGCGACAGTGAGGCAGTGGCAGGTCATAGGTGGATGGAGATGGTGAAGGAGCGGTGGCAGGCTATCCGGGAGCATGCCGAGACATATCCCTTCGTCTGGGCCTCGTACATCCTCGTCTATGGTGGCGTGGGCGTCTATATGACCTACCGGTGGAGGAAGCTCAGGAAGACAGAAGAGAGGGTCAGAGCTCTCCACGAGCACCTCAAGAAGCTCGTAGAGGCAGATGAGGCTGCTGCCTCCAAGAGTTCGATGGCAACAGCCGAGGGGATTGCTGAGAAGGTAGAGACGAAGGGAAGCTGAATGGTTGGGAATTTGTGTACTTGGATGGAATTGCTCGGTTGATCTCCCCTTCCTTTTTTAATAATATTGCCTCTTTTTCTTCCTTTCTTCTTTTCATGTTTGTATTTTGATTGTTGTGAAACAGAGGAAAGGTACGGTGTGTGTGAATGCGTGCGTGTAGATGAAAAGAAGTTTGTTGAGGAAACTGCTCGGAACGAATTCCTTTGTTTCCACGCAATGGGGAAGATTGCTTGCTCTGAGACTTAGATCTGTAGAACGTTAATTTCGAGTGCAGTTCAAGTCTACAACATAAATCTTCCTTTGACATTAAAGGCCTGTCTGCGTGGCGTTTGATTGATGAAACACAAGTCGGCAGTAGGAAGCTAAGCATACTGAAAGGCTAAGCAGAACAAAGTAAAAGGTTTTTAACCGAACGCGACTATGCAAACCTTCTTCCCGCATACTCTAGACAACGTTATGATGTAACGTATATACTTTTGTTAAGTTTGAGCTCATACAGCGTTAGTACAAATATATGAAGCTATGGAATGCAATGTCTTCCAACAGAAACAAGACCAATATTCATATGAAAGAACGGTATGTCCTGTTAGAATGTTAGAATAGCATCAGAAAAACATAGGAATATTCAAGTGATACATATGTTCTTCGCTGCTTACAGTACTGCACTCCACACTGTATAAGGATATAAGCTAGGAGTTAAAAAAGGAAATTAAGAAAAGTATCTCGGAAAGAGATCAAGTACCGTTTGATTGCTTTGTTTGATAAATTGCATTCGGGTCGAGATACTTTGTCGCTCGCCTAGCAACGTAAAATTCTAAAAACTCATAAGGCCTGGTACCCAGCCTCAAGGGCCTATGCCTGTTTGGTCCTGTCCACTCGCCCGCGCCGGTACACCAAGACCCCTTTGGGCCAAGAACAATTTGTTTGTTAATCTCAGGACCAGGTAGCACTGATCAACAATATCTACCTAGAATCAAGTTCTCCAGTTGCTTAGACATGACAATCAGATGATGGTCATGTAGAGGACACTGACAACCAGATGATGGTCATGTAGAGGCTAGAGCAGGACGAACTGTAGAGAAAACTTAAAAAATTCTAGACCAACTTAAGACAAAGATGAACTTGGCTGTCATTCTAGCGCATTTTTTCAAGTTCCAACCTCTCTCTTTTCTTCAACAGCCCTGCACTCTAGATTGAACTTCTTCCATATCCGATAAACTAGAACCGTTGTATCCCAATTCCCAAACCCCAAATCTTCCAACAATTTGGAAGGCTATCGAAGATCCCAGGAGCTGGAAACAACCTCAAGTCAGTACTCAGGGAGCTCCAGGAACCCAACAACTCCCCAAAACAACATGAAGAAACATAGCCAAAAGTGTACAATGATAATAAAGATCAGAGGTACCACTTACAACTTGGCCACTCCATTCAGTAAATTGACTCTCAATTTCGAACTCTCGGCTTCTCTAAGAAGAAGCGAGCGTAGAAAAGGACCAAACTTTTGCACAAACAAATGACGCCTATGAAGATCCGGCAAGTCGAAAAGGGTCACCTTTTATTGACAAAAGAATGGACTTTTGCACCTACAACACCCAGAATCACAAACGACCGCGCAAAGAGGAAAATGCCAACGGGGGGAGGATGGGGAGGGAAATCTTTACTCCTTTATATAATATACTTGACACGTTTGAGCAACCAACGTTGAGATGGCCGAGTTGGTCTAAGGCGCCAGATTAAGGTTCTGGTCCGAAAGGGCGTGGGTTCAAATCCCACTCTCAACAATATCTCCTTTTCTCATTCGCATATGGAGGAAATCTGATTGATGGAACAACCGCGCTATTTTTAATGCCAAAATAACAGAGATTAGATGTTAAACCTACTGAGCAGCTCTCCAAGGTGACTGGATTTTCTACCATTTTGCTACTTTGGAATTAGAAAGCTGCATATTTGTGTATTTTTTACTTAATAGCTTTAGATTTGAGATCTGTGGCAGCATTCAAAATGTGCTTCCTAAAATTAAACAAACCATGGATCTCTATAAAGTGGATCCACATTACATATTAAAAACCATGAATTTAAAGTTGGATGATCTGAAATCTTGAAGACCCCAAATCTGCAGTGAAACAAATGCACCCTTACTGTTTATCAGATTTCAAAATTTTAATTCTGGAAAGTAACAACACAATCAACCTCACATTATCTATTCTTGTGTATATTAAAAAGAAGTACCTGTACTGTACATGTCATCAAGTTGTATATACGGACTTCTGCCTAGCTAAAAACGTATTCAGAAAACTATATATTCCGATCTCTCTTTTCACGGCCTCACTCTTTCCTCTCTTTTCTTCCTTCCACTTAGAGGAGACCGCCCACCATATTCCTTCACAGTTATGCTTGCCGCAAAGGCAAAGTGCTGAAGAAGAAAAGGAAAAAAAGTCCAAGGCAAAGAGAGAATCAGGATTTTCCCCTTTCAACGTCTTATCCTTTTCAGTGCCAGCAGCCCTTCAAAAACAGGAAAGAAGAGATCCAACGGTGGAGAAGTCATCTTATCGTCAGTCCTGTGCTTGATGGCCGTTGATCGAGAGAGTGAAATATATCAGCATTATGGTTCCCACGCTAGACCTGCAATTTTTTTTTTTTTTCGATATTAGTCGGGTCGATGATGCAGATGGGCCAGGATCCGATGTTGGGAGAATGGGTTTATGGGATCTGTTTTGGACCTTTGTGAGATTTGGATTTCAGGTTTGGATAAGGATTCGAGTGAATACTTACAAGGAAGCGAAGATCATGAAGACCTTCCTGGAATCGAGCCATGGGAGTCTGGACCTCTTCACCCTGCGCTCTCCCATTACGGATTGTTGACAAGATCCCTCCTTCACGCCTAGGGGGACAACCACTGATGGGCATTTCTCGTTCAATGCAGACTCTGCTTCATTTTTTTTTTTTTTTTGGAAAAGAAAATAAAAAACATGTTATATCAGTTGCCTCGTATAATGTTTGTCATTTTGGTAGTGTTTAGAAGACCCACCAAATCAAACTTCAGACCTAATATTGATAAAAACAAATTTTTTTTGTTTTTATTTAAAAAAATTACATAGTGGGTAGCTACTTGAGCTTCTGTAGCATGGCTGGTCAGACTACCGGACTGGTGAAAGTTTGATCATCAGTTAATCCTCATGAGTGTTATTCATTTGAATTGCAAACAGTAGATACACAACTCTTTAATTGACAAACATACCACTCTCCACATAAATTCCGAAATAGTCTTATACCATTGAGGCAGAGGCAAGAAAGACAAGTTTTGGCCTCTTTGGGGTATCCACACCGTCCTTCCTTCCCACAACAATCCTCCATGCCCTCAAGGTTTAAGAGGGAATTAAATTGCGTAAGATCAACCGATTCAACCCTATCTGAATTGAACCAAGAACTAGCCTTTTACCATCGACTAAGTACCCTAAGTTCCTTGAAGTTGATTTTATTTTATATAAAAACTTAGTTTAAAAAAAAAAACAATGATAAAAGACGGGCCTTCTAGCAGTTATTGGTCCAACCAACTACACTAAACCTCTTCATTTAACTTGAACTTTTTAACTTTAAAAAGATTAAAAAAGAGATGGATCGCAACATCAATCAAGCATAAGAAATAGACAAGACAGCCCCTTCTGTTTACAGAAGGGCGAATGGGTTTACCTTTGTGGGATTTGGACCACCCATCATCCTCATCCTGCTGTTGGCCCTTCCTTCCACCGGGAAACCATCCCTTGTGAGAGAGACTTGTCTGCATCTGTAACACAAGGCCGATTCAAAAGCACGCTACATGAACATTTAATATATTTCATTTCATTCTTTCCTTTTTTTTTTTTTCTTTTTATACAGAGTTTAGCTTGTGCACCAAAAAATATGATTTCGAGTAGGTTGAAGGCGGAGTTCACACGGCAGACACCAACCGTCAAGCAGTTGCAGAAACCGCTTGGCGTTGGGAAGTTGGGAGCACGAACACGGAAACGACATGAGGAGACAGGAGCTCAAGGACTCGGCCGTTCTTATTCCCACCCAGCCATCCAAGAACAAGAATTCATCAACCGAGTCTGAGGCGATATCCGGCATAGGCGACGCCGACTCCTATCGGTTCGTGGTAACCCGCTGTGATTGACGACGATGAAGATATGTGTAGATATTGCAGAAATGAGATTGAAAACTGACCTGGATTCTGCGATTTGATGGCAGTGGAGGATCGCATGCGTCGTCCACGTCGAGGGAGATGGACCCGTCGGAAGTTGACCTCTTCACGATCGGCGGTTCCACCCGCCTGAAATTGCATGGGTCACCTACCGGCGACTCCTTCCCACCACTCTGTAACTGACACAAAGGAAAAGAGAGAGAGTCGTTAGGAACGATGGAAGAAGCCGTGCCTGAGTTATTTGAGATTTGTGGGTCTCCCTAGTTTTTCAGAACAACGAGAAAAACAGAGGAAGTGATGGCTTCCGAACAGCAGCAAGGCACGGAGGAAGACAACCACAGAAATCCCCAAAAGGGAATTTCCATTTCTGCTGCAAGAGAGTCGGGCAACAGGAAACTCTAAATCAAAATTAATGGCTACCCAGTATCTAGAACCCCATTGCCAAACATCAAATCAAAGGAGAAATCCAATTCAAGTTCAAAACAGCTTTAGGTTGAAAAAGAGCAAGAAAAACTAGTGAGCACATGCTTTGAGTTGATTTCCATAAGCATAGTCGAGAAAAAAGGACTTCAACAGACCAACAAGAAGTGCAAGCACAATTATTACTCTACCTGCCTTGGGACTTCCGCCATGATTGAACGCTAGAAGAAGAAAAGAAGGGAGAGAAAAAGAAGAACCCCAGATGAAAAGTGGAAACCAAATGTCCCTTCAACCTCTGCTTTGCGCCACCAACTCTATCTTCCTTGGCCACCTGACTCTGGTGATCTTTCTTTTATGCTCAAACCAACAGATTAATAATATTAAGAGGTCCAAATATAAGGATATATATGCACGTAGCTGTCATAAATCAATGAATCATCCTCTTTCCTTTCTCTGTACCATACGAAATATATAAATAAAGAAGTTCAATTGTGTGAGGAGCATGCATTTGGAGCGGAAGTTATAAACGTGATAGACACGGCAAGATGGGCGCAGCTGTGGGCTTTCACCCAACGAGGGTTTGTCTCTTTGCCAATGCAAACTGCAAGGTTCCAAAGATTAATGCATCACGCAACAAGAACTTGGCTGTCTTAACGGGGAACGTTGGGCGACGTTGGTTCTAGTCCTCGATCCCTTTCTGGTAGGCCCGGTAAGATGCTTTTGCGCTTTCCGGTAAGCTTTTGCCCGTGCTTTTGCAACCACAGATGAATCCATATTGATCTAAATGTGAACATTTGATTAGCTTGATCAAGCACAATTTATATTCGGATTCGGATATAAATATAAAAATTAGATTTGGATCATATTTGAATTCAGATACGGTTTTTCTTTATTCAAATTTGAATTCGAATTCGAATTCAAATATGTGAATATCTGTATGATTAAGAACATATTCGATCCAAATTCAATCCGTTGACATCCCTAGTTAAATACTTGGTCCGTCTAAACCTAAAAGCAAGATGGATCGGGAGAGTCTAAACATGCGGAAAGTGCTGGAGGCCGTCAGCTTGACCAAGTCAAAAAGTTAATTTTATAGTTCTTTTACCAAACGATCCCCAAGTACCAATATTTGGACCTGGTGGACCTGCATTTAGGTGGTACGTAGTGGATCTGGACTCACGGGTCTGTATCCAGATATTCGTAACCGGAGCGTAAACTCAAGAGGAACCAGTTCAAGTCCATCTTAAAGTTCATCAGGAATTAGGAAAATCTTAATCATGAGAAGAATTTTCCAGGCCAAAACTGGGCTCACTTTAACTTTGGAAAACATTTTTCACATTGTGAGGACATTTGGCAGGAAAAAAAAAAATAATTCTTTGGTGTTCGTTTTCATTGCACACTAGGTGCCCAAAGAAACTGTGAAACCCTAATTTCTAAACATAGTTGTTGCTTAACTTGGTGGCAAATTATACATAAACATATAATGTGCCAAATCCGATGTCAACATGAGAAAGAGCCATATTGTCTTGCTCAACAATGTGAAAAACAAGGCAACATCTTTTCGTATGAATCAGCCAAAATGGGTAGTTCAACTAAGCACTTTAACATTTAAAAAAATCAGCTTCATATCGTTCGGCTAAGGATGCATACAATCTGATAGGGGTCTGATGTTGATCACAGTGGCCACAATCATGGGAAAGATATTATTTGTAGCTTTCCTCCTCGCATTCACACCCAGACACCCACCACCAGGGATGCTTAGATGAAAAACCAATGGATGGTGGAGATGTTAGATCATCTTCTGCATCTAATTTGGCCCTGGCGGGCTGGCGGCCTGCGGGAGCTGGCCGGCGAAACAGTGAGCCCATGTTTTCATGGCTAGAATGATAGACCTTGTGTATGCGGTCTGTCTGCGTACACTCAGACTCACTGTCTGTCACCGCGTCACGAAGTGTGTTGACCAGAACCATCTTAGTAGCTGGTAGTTGACAATGCTCTTGTATGGAAGCCATAGTGCCTAATATTAGGGGTGAACAATGGGTCATGCTACTCAAACTTGAACCGTTAAAGCCTCGCTCGTAAATGAGTTCGAGTCGAGTCATTTGCTTAACGAGTCAAACTGGAGTTCATGAGCCGACTTATTCAAATAATCGAGTTGAGTTTGAACTCAACACGTAACTGCAGAGTCAAGCTGGAGCCTTAATCTAGTTTGTCGAGCCTTAACCAAGTTGATATATTCAAACGAGTTTACAAGTTTGTCGAGCCTTAATCTAGTCGAGCTCGAGCCAAGTCAAGCTTGAGGTTTCATTAGTCAAGCGAAGCACGAGCAGACTGAACTCGTACTCAATTCGGCTTGTGTTCACCCCTTAATATGCATGCCAAATTATTACTGAGTGGTGCTAAGTAGGAAGCAATATTGACCCACAATCTAGATCACTAAGCCTTATATAGCACTTTCAGATTGAGCACAACTAGGCTCACTTTATAGTTGGTCCACACGTTCTAACCCAGTTGGGTCGTTAGCCGGACCCAGTAAGCCTATGCTAGGTTGGCTAAGCTAGATTACTTGGATCCTACACATGATGGAGATTGGCACGATTGAGTCCCATAGTTGCCTTACTAAAATTGGCTTCCCTGCTTTCAAATTCCTGCCGGTTTGACATCGGTTTCCTGAATCCAACTGTCTATTCCAATATGATATTTTCGGGAACATGATTTGATCCTTTCCACATTCTCGGTAACATGTCCTTTTCATTTATTAGCATATGGTGTTGATGGCTTGTATTTGATAAGGTCCGAGTGTCTTTTTCCTACTTGAAATAGTATTGTGTATTGATTAGAGGAACTGTTTTCGATTTGGATTATGCATGTTAAGCATTGTTTTCCCATTATAAATATGGGTTTGACTTCAAATTTTGAAGTTATGTCCGGCGCCACGACAGACACCATTTTGATTATGTGGATGGATTTTTTCATTTGAATGTTAACACTTCAATTGGATAGAGGGAAAGAGAATGAAAGAACAATCAATCCTTTGTTTAGTTAATTAATTAAGAAGAAGGGAAATGTATGAGAGTAAAAAACTTGTTTGGTTACAAAGAAAGGGAAAAAAAATAAAGGAATAAAAAGGATGTTTTAATGTAAATCTAATCCCTTCGAAACTAAAGAGATTTTGAAAGCAAAAGAAAGGCTTATCACTTTCTAAAGTACATGTCATTTTTTTCTCTATGCATGCATGAACAATGTTTTACGTGATAGTAGCATATTTTTGTATCCAAAGTCTCTTTTTACCACCATTCACGCAAACCATCACAGCCAGGGGGGAGGGGCTGCCCGAGCCATGGCCCGGGTGAGGTTAGGAAAAAAAAAATTATATGTAAAAATTCAAATTTTTTTAGTTTGGTCTGACCCGTTCTTCCTCTTGACCCTACCGTCGCTCCTCTTAGCTCGACCTGCAGATGGTTTGGCCTGCCTCTGAAAAAAATTCTAGTTCCGCCGCTGATCACAGTAAAAAAAGTTTCTTGAGGTTCGTCTCTCTTCTCTTCTCTCCGTTTATCTTTTTACTACCATTCACGATGCTCTCTTCCCCTCTTCATGGCTTAACACACAATTGAGTTCTCTAACAACAGGATCAAGGTTGAGCTTCAGGCTGATCCGTAGGGCCCCGCAACAAGACGGTGCACCCGGTAGGTCTTATTAGCACATGCGAAGGGAAAGGAACACCACGGGACAAGTTTCGCTGTTTTTTCGATCAAATGGCGTGAGGAGGAGATTTTAGCGACTTTTCTTTCGGTTGAGAAGAGACAAAAACAAAAGGGGACGGAGCACATGCGAGAAAATGCTTATCCTGACAGTCAATTTCTTCCTGTGATATCAAATCCACGGATTTAAGGTCCCCTGTTTAGTTGCTGCTGAATTTAAGTAGCGGATTTTATGTGGCACCGATTTGAGAGGATGGTCAATACTTTCGGGTTGAATCCTGATTTTATTATTAAAAAGATCTGAATTTAGGTTGAGGGCCTGAGGCTCATGGTTTTTGTGAATCATATCCAGGTCCCAGGAGCGTCAGATCAGACCCTCAAACTGAACACAGAACCCGGATCTAATTGGCATTAATCCAACCCATTTTTTAGTTACCATACCCGTTTACCGGATCTGAAATTGGCTCCAGTGTCGAGTAGACATGACCCATTGAATAATCGATTTTCTAAATTCAAAAAGATTTTTTTTTAATTTTTAATGAAATGGTATTGCCTTGCATGCATGTTTGTGTCACAGGCAAGCGAATCTTTTAATTAGGGATGCTATTCGGATCACATCTCCAACCAAACTGCTTAAAAGAATAAGAAAAAAAAAACATCCAATTAAGAAACCAAATTAAATTCAAATTCAGACTTCAACAAATATCCAATCGAATTCACATTTGAATCCGGTTTTGGATTTAGTTTAAACAAATATCCTATATTTAATACCAATCCATTCTGAAAGCTTGTTTTTAACCTATTGTAATTGGTTTCAGATTCAGTTTAAAAGTCGAATTCAACTTCAAAGCTCCCTCTCTCTCTTTAACTTGTAAAAAATTTATGCACAAATGAATATATATATATATATATATATATATATATGTGAGTGGCCCTCTAGAATTATTAATTTACATATTTGTGCTCACCTGGGCTTGAATTTGTAGCTCCACCATTGACTTGACATTTGGTGATGGCCGCATGCTTTGAAGCCGAACTTTTGTTCAAAGCTCCCAACTTTTGTGATGCAAAGCAATATCTTTCCTAACTTTTGTGATGCAAAGCAACATAACATTTTCGCCAAAGAATTACGAAGCGTAGAAAAGATTGGTGGTCACATCACATCTTGGTTATGATACAGATGCTCATATCATATCTCACACAGTGTTTTAGATAAGTATGATGCGTCAAAGGCAAGATAACGTTTTGGATTGGGTCACGTTTTTTATGTCAATATCTTTTTAAAGTTCCACTTGTGCGGAGGATATTGGTCGCTTTTAATTTAGAGAAGGAAAGAATGGGAATGAACACTTCATTTAGAAGCGACCAAGTTTTGCTTTTCTTCTCCAAAGGACACAGGGGTGTATAATGAATAATACCTTCATTAAAGTAAAACATAGTCACTTTTGAAAGGATAAAAAGCAAATTATGAAAATACTAAGAGACTAATATATATATGTATATATATAACTGGACCATCCATATAGCTCGCTTTTTTTGCTGAGAAAGAAGGAAATAGTTTTCAAAAATAGAGTTCGTAAATGATAAAATCTTGACCAAGGATTTAGGATTTTTGTGGTGAAATATGTAGTTTATTTCCATTTAAGAAGTTCATTTACAAGCTTAAGTTGGCCATGTGGATGCATCAGCAGAGAGAATTAGGTTTAGAATATCTTCTTGGACATGAAACTAGCCACCCTGCTCGATCAGTGTATCTTATGTTTAGCTTCTACTGCAGGCAAAAATTTTGAGCGACCTTTAAAAGTTTAAACGGATAGCTTCGGGATACAGCTTTCTGCTCCAACCAGTCCAGTTGATTCCGTGCTTGAAACATGAGTTTTGTTATTCCGGGTAGATAACTGAACATGCCAATCTGCCTGCGAGTTTCTCATCACATACAGGCCGTCGACTTCATAATTTGACATTCTTGATACCGGGCTAATTAAGTTTCCACATTTCCTCGTTTCTCTATGCAATTCCTTTTTGTTTTAATTGGTAAGGTAGATTTAAGAAGACTCATACCAGATTATCCTAAGAGCTGCAGTCCAAAACAATGAACTCATGATCGCAAATAAGCTTCTTGACTTCCTTCTTTTGTCGAATCTATGTTCCCCGTAATGTTTAAGGGGACTTCTCAAGCAGCGAGTTAAGCGGGAGAAGACCAAGCAATCCATAAAATATGTTGGGTGACGTGAAGTTTTAGAAAATGCAGTTTACTTTTGTCATTCAAAGTCCGGGCATCCATGGTGGGATCTATATTTCACCGCACTGCAACCATTTCTTAAACTAGAAATCAGCTGAGAACTAAAAGATTTTCAGACGACCAAGTAAATGCGATCCTGACAATCTCAAACATGACAATTCGGGCGACTCTTGCTCTCTTTATATTAATGAATGGAAGGATTGAGCATCTTTCGGTGCAAAGAGGGGGTTGGTTTAGGCAGATCTTGATGATCAATTGCAGACAACACTTTCAGTATAGGAGTTGCTCCATGAATGAACATCGCTAGTTAGCGTAAGTTCACGTCCTCGTCTAGCATTTTCACGCAGGAAGAGATCCACTTTTCCTGAAGTGAGGAAAGACCATTCTAGGAGAAAACTAAATCGTAACTATATATAATCTGGACCGTGATTGATCCACTATCGGACCAGACTCATAACTATAATGTGGACCGTGATCTTCATATTTATAGATCCACATTGAGAAAATATTGGATACCAACTGCAGGTCCAAGGGAAGTACAATCAGCAGGTCCCAATAGGAAATATGATCTTGCAATATCTAATGCATTAGAATCTGAAGCTTAATGAACCTTAACATTAGATTCATATATATATATATATATATAGGGCAACAGTACTATTGCTCCTCTTAACAGGGTTTCTCCTTTTGGACTAATTCAAGAAAAAGGACGTTCATTTTATCAGCTAACGCATCCAAGAAGATTGTTCAACGACATGAAAATCTCTGCTTAAAACACAATATTAGGATATGGCTGCAGTTTTGTTTTCCTCACACTTCTTTTAACAAAGCCTCGAATTTCTTATACTTTTTTAATAATTTTATAGGAGAGATCACATACCAAGTTTCTACATGTTCTGCAACCTAAATTACATGGATTTGATGTCATGTATACTGTGGAATTCCTTCATAGAAAACGTGAGAAAAGAGAGAGACGGGCAGGAATGGCGACTGGCGAGTTGTATTTTCCCTTTACTTTACACGGTAATATATATAAAGGAAAGTCCAACGTCTCATTACAATGGTGCAAAAAAAAAAAATTCCTAATGAGTGAGTGCGCTAACTAAGGAAGGAGAATATGAGAGGAACGTTGGAAAATATTTGGCAAGTCTTGAACGTTGGATAATATAGTGGTTTGGTGTATGCGACTTCTTTGTTCCAAGTTCAAGGCAGCTAATTTTAACACTCCCCCTCAAACTGGTGTATAAAGATTTGTGACACCAAGTTTGCTTACAAGATGATTGAAACCTTCTTTTCCAAGTGCCTTAGTAAATAAATCGGCTATTTGATCATTGTTTCGAATATAGCACGTTCATATTATCCCTTGAAGCAATTTCTCTTGTACAACATGACAGTCAAGTTCAATGTGTTTTGTCTGTTCATGAAACACTGGATTCACAGCAATATGTAATGAAGCTTGATTATTGCAGTATACTGTTACTGGCGATATTTGACTAAAACCCATGTCATGTAATAGATATCTCAACCATGTAATCTCACATACTACATTTTCCATGGATCTATATTCTGCTTCTGCGGATGATCTGGATACTGTGTTTTGTTTCTTTGTCTTCCAAGATATAGGCACTGTTCCAAGAAAAACACAATAACCGGTGACAGAAGTCATGTTTGGTGACACGCGGCCAAATCTGAATCATAAAAAGCACTTAATTTTATATTGTTTTCTTTGTTCATAAGAATGCCTTGACTAGGATGCTTTTCGAGGTAGCAAATGACGTGGAATGCTGCTTGTAGATGTGGTAGTATGGATTGTTGCATGAATCGGCTTAACACATGGACAACATATTGTACATCTGGCCGAATAATGCTCAAATATATTAGCCTCCCAACAAGTCAACGGTATTGAGTCGGATCCTTAATGAATTCTCCATGTTCGATCTCTAAATTATGCTTTTGTTCCATAGGAATATCAGCCGGTTTTGCTCTCAAAAGACCTGCTTCATGAATTATGTCAGTTGCATATTTTTGTTGGGAAATATATATACATTTGGCCGAGCGAGCAATTTCAATTCCTAGAAAATATTTGGGTTTGCCCAATTCTTTCATGTGAAACTTTTTGCATAAGAAAGTTTTGAAATTGTCAACTTCTTTTTCTGCGTTACCCGCAATTAACAAATCATCAACATATATTAAGATAGCAATAAAAATTTTATCACTTCTAAAGGTAAATAATGTATGATCAGCTTTGGATTGTGTGAACTCGTATTCTTCAAGAGAAGTTGAAAGCTTGTAAAACCAATTTCTTGGGGATTGTTTCAATCCATAAAGAGATTTGTGTAATTTACATATCTGATTCTCCTCCTGTTTTGTATATCCTTGTGGCATTTGCATGTATACTTCTTCAAGTAAGTCTCCATGCAAGAATGCATTATTAACATCCATTTGGCACATGATCCAATCTTGGTTAGCTGCAATAGTGAGAAAGGCACGTACCGTTACCATCTTTGCAACTGGTGTAAAAGTTTCATTGTAGTCCAGCCCCTCTTGTTGAGAAAATCATTTTGCTACCAAACGAGCTTTATATCGTTCAATAGATCCATCCGATCTCAACTTGATTTTGTAGACCCATTTGCTCTCAATTGGTTTTACTCCTTTTGGAAGCGTCGTAATGGTCCAAGTTTTATTCTCTTGAAGTGCACAAATTTCGCAATCCATGGCATCTTGTCATTCCTTGTACTGGACAGCTTCTTCATACTTTTGAGGCTCAATGAGAAACGCAAAATGTTTATTAGAAAAACGTTAAAAAGAGATAAACTTGTTCAACGCAAAACTTGTTCTTTGTTTGCGACCTGACATGAGAGAGCTATTGGTTGAAGGTGAGGTGAGTAGGGTACAAAAGTAGTCTTTCAACCAAGTTGTGGGCTTTTTGACCCGAGCGGTAATTTGGATCAGGAGAAGAGTTTAGCTCATTGGAATCAAAGGGTATAATGAAGTCTTTTTGTTGTCTAATGGATCTGGGTGTCAGATTTGGGTCTAGATCAAAAGACGGTTTGGAATTGGTGGGAACAGTAGGGTCTTTTAGATATTCTCTATCAAGATTCAAAGGTTTTTAGATCTCTAAGTGGGTTGTATCTAGATCTAGTGGTGTGCTAGAGAGCGTTCTATTGACTTCTTCTTTATAGTTAACTTCATCTTGGTTGTAAGGAATGGGTAAAACAATATTATTTTCGTCACTCTTTTTGTTTTGGAAAGGAAAAATATGTTTGTAAAACACGACATCTCGACTAGAAAAGACTTTGTGAGTTTCCATGTCATACAACTTGTATGCTTTTTGCCTCTTGGGATATCCAATAAATATGCATTTGGACGCTCGATGCTCGAATTTATTTTTTTTTGTGACTGGTGTTAGTGGCGTAGCATAGCGACCCAAAAATTTTCAAATGTTTAATATTGGGCTTTTTCTTAAATAATCTTTCAAAAGCGATTTTTCCATCGAGTTTTGAAGAGGGGATACGATTTATCAAATAGGCAGCCGTTAAAATGCATTCTTCCCAAAACCATTTAGGAATGTTTGATTCAAATCGAAGAGCCCTAGCAACCTCGAGGAGGTGTCTATGTTTCCGCTCTACTACACCGTTTTGTTGTGGTGTAGCAACATAATTATGTTGATGGGTAGTCCCTTGATTTTGTAAAAATTCTTTCATTTTGAGTGAGAAAAAGTCAGTCCCATCATCGGATTGTAAAGATTTAATTTGACAATTAAATTTGGTTTTGATTAAGGTGAAAAAATTTTTGATGACGTGGAGCCCTTCAAACTTATGTCTTGTTAAGAAAATCCATGTGGTACGGGAAAAATCATCTGCAATACTAAGAAAATAGTAGGCACCAGAAATAGTAGATTGGTAGTAAGAGCCCCAAATATCACAATGGATCAAATCAAAAGGATGAGTTGTAAAAATATCACTCAAATTGAACTTAAGTCGTGTCTGTTTTGTACGATGGCACACATCACACATATGATCATTTTTCAAAACAAGACTCAAATCTAAATTTTTGTTCACTAATTTCAGACGAGAAGATGAAATATGACCTAAACTCTTATACCAAAGTTCATGTGAAGAAAGAGAAAAATAAGTGTGGGCACACGTTGGTCCTTGTTAAAAAACATAAAGACCGCCTTTCACCTCACTCCGACCAATCGTCATCTTTGATGTCAAGTCCTGAATAACACAATGATCAGAAAAAAAAATTCACATAACACTTTAAGTTTCTAGTAAGTTTACTAACAAAGAGCAAATTGACTTTAAATGATGGTATGCATAACACGTTGTCCATTTCAAAAGACGACATAGATATCTTATACATTTGATGAACTAGGAGAGTTCTCCCATTTGGTAATGTCACAGGTACATTATACATTTTTAACTCTTGGAGTGCATGTGGATTATAACATATTTGTCGACTAGCTCCCGAATCGATAATCTAAGTAAGAGAATATAAAATAGTTGAGTCATTATTACCTGTGTGAGCTATATTACCTGCAAAATTGATGTTGCCCGGTTGATCCTGCACCAAATATAGAAGTCTCTGATATTGTTCAATGGTGAAGGCTGGTGCAATGCTCCTAGTATCATGTCCTCCACTGTCTTGACCAAATACGTCATTGAAAAAGCTGGGTTTCAGATCTGGTTTGGTCTGATTTTGACTGACATTGGCTGCAATATTTTGTTTAAAGCTGGGATCATAAAGACGATGGCTTGGTGGGTATCCAATCAGCTTGAAGCATTTCTCTTTGTTGTGTCCAACGCCTTGGCAAAAACTACAGACTGGTATAGTTTGTTGTCCTTTGTTTCGTTGGAAACCAGCACCATTCTCCTGTTGGAACCTCTTTTCTTGATTGATTTTTATGACAGTTAGGGCAGCGGTTCCTTCATTTGCAGAACTTGAAAAACGTGCTTCTCGTTGCTTTTCTTCTTGTAGTACCATAGCATAGACTTTATTGATGTTTGAGAGAGGGTCAATAAGTAGAATCTACCCTTTAATGGAATTGTACGAGTCATTTAGACCCATAAGAAATTGCATAACACACTCTCTTTGGATTTGATCTGAATATGCCTTCATGGCACCACAAGAACAAATAGGGACGAGAGAGTATGAATGAAGTTCGTCTCAAAGAGCTTTTAGTTTAGTATAATATGACGCAATGGACATAGTATCTTGTTGTAGACAACATATGGAACTTTGGATTTGAAAAATCCGAGGAGTATGACTTTGTGTGAAGCGTTCTTTCAAATCTTGTCAGACTTCTCTAGCATTAGTTGAGTATATGATGCTTGCTAAAATATCCTTAGTAACAAAATTCAAGATCCAAGACAATACAAGATTATTGCATCTAACCCACACACGATGGTTAGGATCACTCTTGTTTGGTTCTATAACTGAACCATCTATGAAGCCGATCTTATTTTTTGCCGAGAAAGCCATTACCATGGTTCTACTCCATGTTTTATAATTTTTTCCATTAAAACTTTGAGACACCAAAGCATTTCTAAGATTATTAGAATGATGAATATAAAAGGGATCGGACAACATCTCGATATCGGCACCATTGATGTTGAGATCTGCATCATCACTAGACGAACAGCCATTGTTGATATCCATAGGTGCAAGTTCTGCCATTAAATTCATGGCTCTAATACCATGTGAAATTCCTGTGAGCAAAGAGAGAGACGGGCAGGAATGGCGAGTTGTATTTTCCCTTTACATTACACCGTAATATATACAAAGGAAAGTCCAACGTCTCATTACAACGGTGCAAAACAAGAATTCCTAATGTTGGATAATATATTCGTTTGGACTTTGGAGTATGCGACTTCTTTGTTCCACGTTCAAGGCAGCTAATTTTAACAGCAGCTAATTTTAACATATACTTTTATGAATCGATCTCCTTTTACTGTTGAAGGAGGCATCCAGACACTAAACACTAGTCACCATTTATGTAGTTTCCATCAGATTCAAAATCAGAAAAAAAAAATGCTGTAGACGGGTGACACAGAATTGCTTAATCATTCATTTCCTAATCTTCAACCACAATCCCCTGTAGAAAGTGCGAGCAGATATCTCAAAATTATTCCATGTTCAGATATCTTACATTTTCCCTTCCAATGGGCAGGCTGGATTAAGCAAGAGACACACATCAGATCAAGGGAGACGATGCACTTCGGAAGCTGAATTGCTGAACGCCTTCTGCTTAAAGTCGCTAGGTTCCAATCCTCAAGCCATATGGGCAAAGCTATTGCTGTGTCAGAACTCTGATGCCTTAACAAAAACAGTAAGAAACAATAAGCACATTCTTGGGAGTACTTGGCCTTTTCGATTGTTCGGTGTCCTCTGTCTAGAAATCTTTGTGATGGGTCCTGCTCAAAACCTAAATAGACAAAATCAATATAGTTGCAGAAAGCGTGGACTTGAATATCCATCTCCTTTCTGCTAAAATCACAAAGAAAGGAATCATACTGCTGTCCTTCACCCAAGTAAATTATGATACAATGAAACAATTGTTGCATTCACTCGGGAAAAGAAAAACGAAAAAAAATCGAATGGATCTTAATGGAACAGTACGTCAATCGAATTGCACAAACTATAGTAATTTACACATCTTGTTCCTATTGTAGATAGGTAGTTAACAAGTTGTTCATTGTACATGAGTCTGAGTCATTTGGTTCATGCATGTTTTTCTGCACAGCAAGCGAGAATGGCTTTATCATTTCTGTTTAATTAAGACCTTAAAATCATGTTCTTTGAATATGTCATTGACTTCCCTTTTGGGTTAAACTGGCTTAGGCAAAGTTCAATCACTCTCTTAGTGTAGTCTAGCCATATTGGTTGGAATGTCCACATTCTCTTCATGTCACGAGATTTACTCCCCTTGATCTTTTTTTTATGACAGATATGAAGAAGCATTAGTTTTCAGGGTTCTTCACTGTCTGGCGGACGATAAGGTTTTTCTTCTCCGACGACTCTGTTCATAACTTCTCTTTAGTTTCAGCAGAAAATTCAGCAAGAAATGCATTTTCCCCCACTTTTTGGAATGATTAGAAGACCTAGCAGCTGATGATGCTTGTTCTTTTGTCAAATCTATTTGTATGAAAAATGAAATATATAGGCAGACTCTAATGTGCAAATAAAATTTTATGAAGCACTTAAATCTGTTTTTATGGAACAAAAGAAAATGGAGCCACTGTAAAACTCAATGAGTGAATTAGATTATTACAGTATTTTTAAATACATAAAATTTAGGCAAGTGAAATATGAAAATTTTGCAAAAAATGCGTTGAAGCTTTGGTGGTATAGCAAAAAAAACTCACTTTAGTTAACCACCTCTTTTGCTCATAATACACAGGTGTTTAAATGAAAGAAATTGAAGCAGCCTGACCATATGTTTGTTTGCTCATCAAAAGTTGAGCCTGTTTCTATAATTTTTTTTTGTGCAAAAGCTAGGGTTCCTTCAACTAAGAGTCTAAGAGGCCTGTCCATTTTCCAAAGAAACTGCACTGTTGAAATTGGTAGTATCCGTTGGTTGGCAGGGGTGGAACCAAAATTTTTTTCCGAATTATAGATTCAAAATTTTAACCGAGCTGAAATAATTTTTATATAGAATAAATGATTTTTTTTCATTTAAATGTAATTTTGAAAAAAAAAAATACACTTTTGAGCAATGAACGTACTCATTTTGCTAGAGAGGCCATATGGATCAGACAAAGGTCCTCTCTTGTAAATCCAATCCATCTGCCCATTTTAAGAATCCCTTCTTGGTTATGCAAACAAAAACTATTGATATTTTTGTTAAAGTCGTACAAATATAATTAACGATAATTACCAACAAGGCTTCTAATTATATGATCTCTATGGAATTAAACTATATAATTAATTTGGTTTAAGATGGATTGGTAGGTTAATCTCTTAAAAAAATGATCTTTCCAATAATGTCCTCCCCTTAATTTGGTTGTATTTTATTGTTTGGTGAGGAATCAAATTCAAAAACTACTGTGTTGAATAGTCGCTGAACTGAATGTCAATTATTCAAGATAGGAGTTTCATTGGAGATGTTCTACCCAATAAAGGTCATGTGTGTACGTACGTGTATATACATATATATATAACATATAATTGTGGCTCTCTTGAGCCACCTAATTCACTCATGAAGGTTGTTAAGTGGGTATGTTCATCATTTCATATTAGTTTATATTTTTTTTTTCTTTGTTTTTCTCTTACCAACCTCATGAAAGAGTTGGGTACTATTGACTTATATATATATATATATATATACGCCTCACCAGCGCCATCATATTGCGCCCTCAAGCAAAACTTTTTCACTAGAAAATTATTAGAATAAGATCCACTTGTAGGAGGAAGAACACGTCACGGTAATGTGGACATTGAATGTCACAATGGATTGGATTCCAATTAGACGTACCTTTTGTTATGTCCAATTTATCGGATGTTTGTATAATCAAATTTGAATCCATATTCTAATACCACATCTGAGTTCGAACGTTAAATTTGTATCCAATGTGAATCTGACTTTTAAATTCACAACTGCATCAGATTCGAAAACTGATCCACATTATTATACGTCAAGAGTTGATTTTCGGAATGTGTGGATATATTGTATACAAAAATATACAACTGGCATGTATATCAATAGCTATCATTTCATCGGATGTTCGTCTAAAATAAAATTCAAATCAGGATCCAAATACAATTTCAATTCAATGTCATTTCTTAATACTGAATCCAATCCAATTTCTTATCCAGATGCAATGTTCTTTTCACGTCCTTAATACACATTGAAATTAACGGTGGTTACTTCGTAGGTGTAACAGGTTCAACTAGCGGCGCTAGGTTCTTTTGCTCTAATATCATCTTTGCTGCTGCTACTTCAAAAAGAAAAGGATAAGCTCTATTAATGAACAAAAACTGTTAATTGCATACTTCTTCTTACCAAAGACCAGCCTCATTGAGGTACTGCTAGGATAAAGGCCGAAGCCTCCTTTCTTCCGTTTATCTTTAGGGAGCCGACAATGCACTTTGTGTGTAATGTCGCACTCGATACCATTTAAAGTTTACAAAGAGAGCAACACCAACAGTGACAATGTATTTAGAACATTTCAAAGAGAATGGAGGGTCCTTCGGGCTTCTTCTTTACGGCAGTAGTAATGAATCACAGTTTCACCGAAAAAAGAAATGACAGAAAGGAGAAGAAGAAAAAGAAAAATAGCCCTTTCAATTCCTCTCCTCCACACATTCCAAGGAAACATTTGGTGGCAATAAAGGTATGGCAATAATGAACCCATGAACTTTACAGATCGGACGGCCAGCAATTATATTGTTTATATGAAATCAGTTGTGGGCCGATTAAATAATGTACAGCTGCTTTTTTCGAATGTTTAAAAGAGTTAAGGGGCCACAATGACTGAAAACCTTTTGCCGAGCGAATTTCAAGGGAGTCCAAGACATGAACATGAACATGAACTCCTTTTACTTTTGTAGTAACAACAGTAGAATTCCATTCCTTCCATGCACGTGATTCGAGGCCGCATCACCTTTTAATAAAGTTTGAAAGTACGTCGTTTGCCATGATTTTGTAATTCTTTACTTCCTATTCACATTTTTTTCAAGTCGTAGCCTTCTTCCTCCCTCTCACTCTCTTCACTCTCTTTGTTAGAAATTCATAAAATTTGGAGATCCTAAATTCATAGTGTTATCATACCAAGCCGGCCGCTTGCTGAAGTTATGAATTTGAAGTTGCAGTTCGTCTTAAATGAGGGTACTTCAAATCTTAGATCCGCTGAATAGGGTCCTCCTTACCCTAGTCGATTTCCACAGGGAAAAAGAGGCAGACCACCATAACTGTGGCTTTTACGTGATTGCATGCATAGGAGAAATTATCCATGACAAAGTTATAAGTTTAACGTAGTGGTGGTACACGAAAAACATCTGTTTCATGCCTCATTTAATAAATCAGGAGTTTGAATTAAAAAAAAAAAAAGTGAGAGAAGAAGGCCACGTTAGGAGACCGCTAAGAATTTTCTTAAATATTGTAAATTTTTTAAATGGTCTCGCACATCTTCACCATGTGGCCTGATTAGAAGAATGCATGCCGACTTTAATTTATCAAGAATCTTCTCGAATATTTTAACTTTTTTAATTGTCTTGCACATCTTTACCATGTGGCCTACTTAAAAGAATGCATGACATCTTTTGTCTTAGCCGTATTGGAAAACTATCTTCTCATGTACGAAATTTTTGTGAGATTCGGATTCCTTATCATTGATGAAGTCCTACACTCTATTAGGGCCGGTATTAAACCAGACACCGAGCTGAGCTTGTTCTTTTTTAGCTCAACCAAGGCTGGAGTTCAGCTTGCAGAAGTGAGCCACGAGAAGTACAGCAGATTATTCGTAAAACATTTACCACCAATTTTCTAAATTTGTATTTTCAAGTAATTAAAATCACTTTTTTAATATTCAATAGTATTAATATGAACATAAATTTGTAAATCAGGTTATTCAAGCCAAATATAAGGCCAACACTTTCTGGTCATGTTTAGCATTTTAGCTGCTCGATTTAGGCTTTTTAGGCCCTCTCCAGACCATGCCTTTTTTTACTTTTTTTTTTTCTTTTGCCGACAACAATAAGATATTTTAAGTTAGAAGATGACCAACTCAAGGGGTATAGCTCACAATCAAGATGTCCGAGGTTTGAATCTCTAATTGCTGCCATGAGAATGTTCTAATGTATTATTCCTTGAACTATTAACCCTCGGGTTGATGGATGTACACTTACAAAAAAAGGACAAAATAGAAAAGGTGGTAAAATAAAAGAAATCTCTCCAAACAGGCTAAAATGCCCTGTTGTTACTAATTTATTAGAAAACATGTTTAAATTCAAGTTATTTTTATGAACAATTAATGTAGATTTTTTTTGTTACTAAAAATTCAAATCAAGCGCTTAACTGTTTGATGACGAAGAAATAACACACACACACACAAATATATCATGACTAGTTATTGTAACTTGTAACGGTAAAATCAGCCTCTTGGCCCCTAAAACCCTAGTTCTGAGTAAAAAGTTCTGCATTATGTTTGTGGACCATCAAGAACATGTTAATAGTGGAATAGGTGCGCAATGTACTAACTATATTCTTCCGTGTAGTTATTATGAAGTAATTGAATGCATTTCAGCATTGATGTGAATTCTGCACTTAGAAAGTAAGCAGAGTCGGAGAAGCGACTTTTTATCGCTTTTCTTTACCCTTTGAAGCTTTTGGCTCCCAAGGCATGAATAATGAGTCAAACATCTGTTCATAACTCGTCGTCCTTGAAGTCCGCTTTTCATTTATTGCGAAATAGTTAGTTTCCTCATTACTTGCCATGTAATAAGGATATTGCAAACTTTGTGCAGCCCCCTTCTTAATTCGATTTAAGTCAAAATCTCATTATTTATTATATTTCTATAGACCAACCATACCTTTGTAGTTTTTTTTTATTTTATTTTAAAGGGTGAATAGTTCATTCTACCGTACCTAAGAGAGGTTACTGACCCCTTTTAAGTTTTTACATATCATGTTTTAGGATCTTTTACAGTTCAAATGTAAAACGATTGGGATGTGACAGTGACCACGAACCTGAGTTCTTAAAGGAGTCAGGCTACATTACCGCCCACTATGCTACCATCGGCCACTTTAATTAATCAGATAATGTTACAAAAGGTATAGCATAACTGATTGAACTGATGGTATATTCAAAACCACGACATTAAACATGATTATATATGCAGTTATAAGGCCCGAAAGCAAATGAAGGAGAGCCTGACCATCATGGAAGCAGCTTTCCAAGATCACGTCGAACTAACCAAATAATAATAATGGGAAAGGAAAGAAATGATTGCATGCATATTTTATTATAAGAATTACTTGCAAAATTGCTAAGTTGTAATGTTATTATACTTTGTTTTGTTTTCTATGAGTATTATCATACATGCCCACAGTATGCACGCGCCCTTTCTTCTAAAACTTTCTTGTAGACACAGATGGAAATCGAATATTCTTTTCACGATTATTTTTTTTCCCTTGGAAACGGAGTATACGATAAGACCATTGATCTATGTCGTGGCAGAAAATTTGTTGGTAGCCAAATCCAGCTGCATGCATCCAGAGTTGATTGGGAGTGTGAGTAAGTTAGAGGGTTGGGCTCGTGGCCCAGCCTGTAAAGCAACATGCCAAATTTTATTCATCTTATCTTAGCCCTAAAATATTGTCTCTTTTAAGTTTTGATGAATGTGTACTTTAGATGTATTTTGTATTTTATATGAGGGTGAAATTAGAACTTTTTTATAAGGTATTAAGAATATAGTTAACAAATTTTCAATTGACCATAAATAAAAGCAATGACCCCACTGTTCTATATCTACCTAAATTGGACCATTAATTTAAGATTTTAAAATACGAGTTTTGTGGGGCACTTATGTACGCCCCTGATCGTATAGTGTCACACCAAACTTATGTTGATGTGTAATAAGCTAAGCACTGGGTTTAATTATGAGCGAGCTTGATAAAAGGGTTTTGACGGCAGAATGACAAAAAAAGAAATTTTTGGCTGAGACACAAAACAAAAGCTCTCAAAAAATCGATGGCCGAGGGTCTACAATACGTAAATAAGTAAATGGCTAATCCGATGACTGTGGGGGCAATTGCCCACACAGTCCCATGCGCCATTGATTTATAGAAATTAATGATAATATACATGTAATTAACCAAAACAGAAAGAGCCAGATACCGGCGTATGTCATGTATAGTTCAGTATTTCTCTCTCTATTTTTGGGGTATGGTAGCAGCTCATTTTCCGATGTCTGAATTGGGCACCAAAGGTTGCACCTGGACATAGCATCAGCGTATTGTGTGAAGGATGACCTCTTAATTGCGTTAGATGGTCTATTGTTAGGCTTCTACATTAACTTTCATGATAGCAACATAGCTCTCTCTCAACTCTGCTGCTGTGTTAGATCTAGAAACTTTATACAGATTCAACCTCAATAATAAATGCCCATGTTTCCTCCAGAAATGTGGAGCTTTTATAGACAAGATAGATGTATGAAACATTTGAGTCAATATGCCTTAGATTGGAAAATAAGAAGGACTGGAGCCAGGTAAGAATGGGCTCCACCACCTTCTGCAGTTCAACCTAACCACTTTCCAATTGGGTCCGGGCTACGATTCTCTATTTCATATTAACTAACAAAAAAATGTGAGTTTTCTAAATAACTGAAAGGTGCATTTACGTTAAGAAAAGAATTATGTCGAGGTCTCTGACGTGTATTAACCACATTCTCAGTTTGATTCTAGAGGGTGCTATTCTGACGGTATTGATTTAAATTGAGGGCTGTCTTTGTTGTGACTAATGTGGCTGAGTTTTAGCCACACACTCTCTCTCTCTCTCTCTCTCTATATATATATATATATATATATAATATATATATATATATAGGTCGTGCAACCGGTTGGATTGGGTGGCATGTTGTAGTCACGTCTTAGTTCAATTCCTGGCAAATGGTATTGAAAAGTAGTGTTGTCACCACCCCCTCTCTCTCTCTTTCTCTCTCTCTGAAAGGACCAATAATCGAATTGTTCTGGAATCTCTTCAAACACAACTTTTGTGGCAAGAGATTAAGTGTATGTTAACCATTTACCAATGTTTGATAAGGGGAAGATTGTGCTTCTAGAACATACGTCCATCTAATGCATGTTCCAAAAATACAATGTTTGTTCTTCTAAGAAACATGGTGTCATTACAAATGTTCTGGTTAAATACGGTAACAATGAAATGCTAGACATAACCAAACAAATTTTCATACAACACGAACATGTTTTTCTTTGTACAACATAATATTCTTTTTATCAAAGGCCCCATGACCGCCTTCTAGAAAATGCAAATCATTGAAGGCCCGGAGGCTCAACTCCTGAACTCATTGATGAATTCATCCACGGCAAGTTGTTCTATCATTAGAGGCTATAGAGAAGTTTGATCAACCGATGATCAGTCACCCAGTTGTGCTAACCCTTTGGGATTCTTTGCTCACCTAACTTCGTTTATATTGTTTTGATATTTCTCACAAAATGCTATTCTATTCATAGATTTCCAAAACAATTACGACGGCTAAATGCAGATACACCTTCAATTATAGATTGTTTCTGTGCTTCCAAATACTAAACTACATAAAAGCAAAATGCCATGGCACAACTGCTCCACTGGCTTCCCTAAAAGAAGGAAACTCCATTACAGATATGCATCTTCATCTTCTCGTTTCTATTGAGGAACTACAAACAAATATTGACAAGAATATGAAGATGCATATCTCCTACATCTTTTGGATTTTTCCATACATCATGGCTTTTATATAAAACTTTACTAAAATGTAAAAGAAAAATCTGCCCATTTCATGTGACAACTGTATACGCCAATAACAAATGGAAGCCATGTCACATTTTTGTTTACATTCAACAAATAATTCAGCATCTTGGCATATTCCAGGCCTCAATGTACGTGGGCTTGTCTTGAACAAGGAAAATATCATGTCATACATTCAATCTAATCCCATTTAAACTGATCCGGACGACGGCAATGACATGGTTTTTAATTCATCTAAACAGGTTTTAAGAGATTCATTCGATGCCAGTCTCTCTTTAGGAAATTTTACTCTTGTCAATCTAAATGGCTCCATGCACATGTGAGTATATTGGATGAAATATGTAGAGGCAGAGCCAGAAATTTCTCATGAACCGGGTCAAATTAAGTTGTGAAATTTTGACTATGGCCAAAATATCATTTTCTAAAGTTTTTATACAGGTGAATCAGAGCTCATAGAGTCCTACCTTAGCTCGGCCCCTGAAAATGTAGTCGTTGGATCACAAGATCCAAGGGTCACCGATTGATGCTTTTCTTCCAAGACTAGCAGCCTTTGTGAGTAGTGGACGTGCCTGTTTTAGGCGACCATCCAAAAGAACAGGACGAGGGAAGGTGCAAGTGTGACCACTGCAGCCTTGATTGCAAAAGAACATTGGTTCTAATATCAATGTCTTCCTTTTCTCTTTTCCTTTGTATTAAGCAGCAGAATAAGGAATGCCGACACAAAAAGAAGGAGAGATTGAGAGAGAAAAAGAGAAGGACATAATAACGCTTATACTTTGCATGTGGGTCTGCTGTGAACTTAATTTACGAAGATGAATTGGGCGGCCAAGATTTAAGTAAAGGAAGCAAAGTGAAGTCCAGGCCGTCCTTTTTAGGTGGCCTCTTGTTCATAATGGCACTGGTCAGAACATGTGGACATCTTGCAAACAAACAAAGACAGATAGGACGGGCCAGGATCCAGAAGAAAAGAGATGTCGATCAGATCTGGATAGAGGTCCATGCCAGAGTCATCACCACAAAGGCATTTGACATAAAGTAGAGAAAGCCTGAGGTTTGTGGGATCCATGATTCCAACAAAAATAACAGTCTTTCGGGGCACTCTGCAAGATACCAAAAATTGCCTCGAAAAATTTGATAATTTGATATGATTCTGGCTCAGACAGAACCACCTAACCCGATACACAACTGGGTCTTGAGCTTGTTGACTGAGCATTCAGGCTAAGTCGAGAAGGCTTTGTTGACTAAATCGAGTACAATTTGACACTTGGGTGAGAGTTGGTAAGTGGTCAGTTTTTGTTTTGAATTTTAAGGTGTCAACTTTTTATATTGTGAAATGAAGACACTGATATGTAAGTTGAAGCATAGTAAAAATGTCTTATCTGAGGCACCACTGAAAGCAGGCGTGTACTCAAGAGGTATATATGGGTAAAAAGGATAAAAGTTTCCGTCAAATACGCTCCCTATTCACTCAATAATTTGGCACTTGGTCGTGAAGCCAACTAAGTTTGAGGGTTTGGAGTATAGACATAACTCACAAACCGATCCATGGAGGAGATATTTTCAAGTTCTGAAGCAACCGGGTCATTCTAGTGATCAGGACAACTCTGTTGATATTTTTTCTCGCTTGGCACATTAAAGAGGGAAGAGGATTAAAGAAAGAAGAAATTGAACACCAGAAGAACATTATAAAGAACATATAGGAGGGCATATTCGGACCTTATGTCTATACGTGCACATACTATCATATATTTGTTTATATATACACACATTTCTTTTCTATTTTCTCATTTCTTAATTTTTTATTCACAATTACCTTGGGGAAAAAAGGAATATGGAAAGGCAGTCGTAAGATGAAAATGACTAAATTTAACAGGAGGGGCGATGCCAGGGGAATCTGTTTCTTCTTCTTTCTTTCTTTCTTTTTTTTTTTTTGAACACCTTTTTTAAGATTTTGAAAGATCAAGATAAAAGGAAATTTTGTGGAGCTCGATGGAGAAATGGGATATCTTATCTAATTTTAGGTGGACGAACGAGTATCATTTCACAAGTGAACAAGAGAACTTCAACTTTTAGCCTGCGACAACTTTTGCCGTTTTCCCAGCCGATGCAAACATTTAAGATTTTTAACGTTTATCTGATGACAAAGGGACACGAAAGGGGTCTTAAATTATTCAGTAATTACTGAGACAAGTTGCCAAGCAATGGGATATCTTATCTAATCTTGGGAAGACGAATGAGTGTCAGTTCACAAGTGCAGGAGAGAACTTCAACTTTTAGCCTGCGACAAATTTTACCGTTTTCCCAGCCGATGCAAACATTTAAGATTTTTAACGTTTTTCTGCTGACAAAGGGACACGAAAGGGGTCTTATATTATTCGGTCATTACTGAGACAAGTCGTGACTGTGTACTCTTATTTACATTTTCTTCCTGAAGTTCAAACCACAGAACTTTAAACTTCACAAATGTGAAGACTTGGATCCCTAATCCCTTGCTTTATAAACGTAAATACTCGATCAAGTTTTCATTGTGAGACCGTATCTCTTGATCCGGAGATACGCATGGAATTTATTTTGTTTTGCCTAATCATGTTTTTCCATGACTGATTAATAAGTTGATGACAGTAAATATTGGTTTCTGCCTCTAACTCAAAATTTGGACGATATGACAGGTAAGTAGTGGCCTGTATTGAGCCGTACTGACTAAATTGATTGATAAAAAACAAAAATATTAATTATTATGTTATTAGTATATTAGTATGGGCCCAATTGGCTGATACAAGCCTTGTATCAGCATATATTTTATGACCGTGAACACGTGATCATATAATATGCATATTTTAAGAACACTACGGTCGATTTGCCAAAACTTGACGTGGTACAATTTAACATTAATTTTGGATCTATGATCATATGGTGCTTTTGAAACATGCATTTTAGGAACATGTGTTGCAAGATTGTAATCGCCGTTTAAAGTTTTCGCCAAAATGTGCCGTCGAATTTTTCTTTTAACATATACTCTTTGGTCAGAACTTGTGTATATTTTTTTGAAAAGGTTGGTGGAAAAAACCAGACCACTTAGGTAAGTGATCAGACCAGACCCATCAAAATTAATGATGAGAACCTTTTCTTTTTTTTTTCAATCTATCTTTATAGATATGATCTTAAGAGTAAGTAATTTGGTGAAAAACACATATGAAGATAGTCTTTTTTTTTTTACTTTCATAATATTTTCTAATAATAAAAAAACGAACAGCTGTAACAACATCGAAATTTTTTAGAGTAAATAATAGATTAACTTTTTTTTACAAAAAAATAACTTGAACTTAAACAAGATTTATCGTAAATTAGTGTTTGTACACACATTAGGATGTTCACATTTTATTTAAAGTACCTTTCAATACAAATTAAAAAAGTCTGGTCTTTGTCTCTTACCCAAGTGATCTGTCATTTACCAATCACTCTCTTTTTTTTTTCTAAGAAATTAAGAGGAATTGTCCTCTCAATCTTTATCTTTGGCCATCATGCAATCACATGATGGCATTTTGCTGGATGCGCCATGTGACAGGGAGAAATCAATGTTGAGGTTTTATGTAAATAGGAAAATCTCATGCTATACGTTAGAAATCAGGGAAGTTATTCAATAATATGGCAGATCGAAGCAAGTTTATAATCCGCAAATCCGAACGGTCCATCTAATGGTAGAGAAGAGCCTCCAGTATATATTATTACCATTGTTAAAGTAAAAATAAAAATGTGCATATTATTAGTGACTCAGCATAAATTTTTGGCTCCCATAATTCCCTTATCATAATGTCATTAATTTGCCATATTTTCTTTAGTCCCTTTCAATTTCCACGCAATACCTGAAGCTATTAAGGAGTTTGCCTGAGAGCAACTTAGCTTAAGACTGAATATTTGATAGGGCAGGTGCTTTACACTTTATCAAACAATAGATTTGACAGCTAACCTGTCAGATTTGAAATCCACACTTTTCTAGTTTTACATGGTAGTGAGCAAACAATCTAAAAGATAAATTTTTGCAAAACAAGGAAGAATACAGGAAATTTGTACATTGCAGATTCCCATTAAGTTTGTGAAGATTTCATGTGTTTGCTTAATACATATTTTTCTTTCTCATTTCGTTCTTCACATCTGAGAAAAACATTGATATGGCGATCCAACTCGAACTTATGTCTTGTTAAGATAAACATGCGAATGTGTTTGTGACTGTATGCTTGTACAGGACCACAATTTCCCGACTGCTGAACGTACACAAAACGGACAAAGAGAAAAGGGAAAAAAGAAAGAAACAGTGACTCCGGCACCCCCTCGACAAAAGATAGAAAAGTTGAACTCAGTAAGAGCTTTACAGTGTGCAGAGATGGAGGGAAATTTCAGTTGGTCACCAACAAATGATGCAGAATTCTCGAAGACAACCCACTTGTTAAGCGATCTCAGCAAAAACTGTTCCTTCTATTTAAAGCTCATAATAATGGTGATAGAAATAAATTGCAGCATTGCAAGATCGAGATTCTTTTGACACCGTGTTTAATGATACCCCAGTGCACGGCTCGACTTCTACAGTCATCGATCACTTGAAAAACAGAATGCTCCTGTACTTTCGTTTAATAATTTGAAATTTTAGAGATGATGAGAAGAAGCACCAACAAAGAAAGAGGTTCGCAACTTTGCAGTAATACGAATATGAAGAAGAATATGAAGGACAGTGGCGGTTTTGCATGGAAAGATCCAAAACT
Organism: Nymphaea colorata; assembly: GCF_008831285.2. NCBI lineage: Eukaryota > Viridiplantae > Streptophyta > Magnoliopsida > Nymphaeales > Nymphaeaceae > Nymphaea > Nymphaea colorata. The sequence continues at coordinate 19,503,493 of NC_045148.1, forward strand.
TCACATAACTAACGCGTCTATAAATATGTTCTTGCATGAGCTGTCTCTTCACATTGAGAAGCTCATTTGAACTGCAAGGCTTTGAGAGAGAGAGAGAAAACATGAGGAAGGCCAGCTCCTTTTATCTTGTTGCCTTGGCTCTTTTCGGCCTGCTGGCTGCCTCCCAAGCTCAAATTAAGGTCGGCTTCTATGACGAGTCCTGCCCACAAGCAGAAAGCATAATTAAGGAGTTCGTGAAGCAGCACATTCCCAATGCGCCTACTTTGGCAGCAGCATTGCTTAGAATGAACTTCCATGACTGTTTTGTGAGGGTGAGTACTGCGTTGATATGCAATTTTTAGTTCTGCCATCTTCAGATTCATTTCCTAGCTACCCATTTATGAGAATGGTGTGTCTCAAGCCTCTGTTTATGAGGAAAAAAGTGTCCGACAACTTCAGTCTGAAGTTAAACTTCTCATTTGGTTACGGATTCATTAAATTAGTTCTTATGGTTCAGTTCAGGGAAGGCTGGACTCACTAACTACTGCTTATGAGTAGTGAAGAACACTAGTAATGCTCAATCTTTCTAAGTAACACTGCATTGCATCAATGGTGATGATGGTCTCACTCAAACTGCTATTTCACAGGGCTGTGATGGATCTCTGCTGCTTAATTCGACCAATAACAGCACCGCGGAGAAGGATTCCATACCAAATTCGACCCTCCGTGGCTTCGATTTCATTGACAGAGTGAAGGCATTGTTAGAAGCAGCGTGCCCGGGGGTCGTCTCCTGTGCAGATACTCTTGCACTAGTAGCAAGAGATGCAGTAGTTGTCACGGTATGAAGCACATTTCAGATAACTTATTTTACTCTTAGTTGTTAGCATGAGCTCACTGTATTGCAAATTTCCTGTCACAGGGTGGTCCGTCATGGACTGTGCCTACAGGCCGTAGGGATGGAACTGTTTCATTAGCTTCTGAGGTGCTCACCAACATTCCAGGACCAACCTTCAATTTTACTGCTCTAAAGAAAAATTTTGCAAGCAAGAATCTTGATGTGAAGGATCTAGTTGTTCTCTCAGGTGGGTCTCCATTTTATGTCAACTAGGGTCCTTTAACTAAGCTTGGGATGTATTTAAATGTTTAATTAATTCCTTCCTCTGTTTTCTGCAGGTGCCCACACGATCGGCATTGCGCACTGCGCGGTTGTCACGAACAGGCTCTATAATTTCACAGGGAAAGGTGATGAAGACCCAGCGCTTGACAAATTCTATGCTGCAAATCTGAAGAAATTCAAGTGCAAGACCCCCACAGACACCACCTCGATCCTGGAAATGGATCCGGGGAGTTTCAGGACCTTCGACAAGCATTACTACACCAATGTGGCGAAAAGAAGAGGTCTCTTCACGTCTGACTCTTCTCTGCTCACAGACGCGACTGCGGCGTCTTACGTGACTGAAATTCTCAACGGTCCACTTGAGTATTTCTTCACTGAGTTCGCTGCGTCCATGGAGAAGATGATTCAGCTTGAAGTCAAGACTGGCAGTGAAGGTGAGATAAGGAAGCTTTGCGGCGTGGTGAACGGTTAGAAAGCAGAGACTTTCCATTGTTCAGCAGTCCTTGTAAGCTCATACTGAGCACAGTAATCTGGATAAATTTTTGTGCCACCAGTGTGTGTTTGGAGTCCGAAGATAGGTTCATTCATTGTTTTACCTGTTTGGCATATGTAAAAGTCAAGAGTCCAATATTTCAGATTTCAGTACTTCTTAGAAGTCGACCTTATTGTGCACTGAATGCAATAAAGAACAAACTGTTCCTGAATTATTATTCCATACACTTCAGTTTCTTCAATTTGTTTATTTGCGAAGGCTAACTCTTGATTCACATAAAGAAATGCGATTGCCACCCAACACCCAGATAAAAAGAGTTACCAGAGTAGGTGGTGCTCTTACACACCTGACAAGTTCGTCAATGTTAATTTGTGAATGAAGTTAATGTACAAAGTGATAAAAGATGAAGCTAATTATATGCTCAGCCCCCTAAGAGACAAAACATACCCATCTATTAATTTCAAAAGACAGTGTTAACAGATGTTGAAAAGCTCCCTTATAAGACCAAAATGGGGAAAAACAAACAGAGAACCAGACAATACTGCAGCAGTATTTAGTCAGGATGAATTAGTTAGGTTCCAACTTTTACATTAAACAGGGGAACACTGGTAGGGAAAGAAAATATATCTCCAGAAAAAACAAAGGTCACCAGGTAAACAAAATTGGGCACAAAAGTTGGCAAGGCTGGCCAGTATGGGTGAACAATAATATTGGAGATGGCCATATGGGGATGCGTGAGTGTTAGGCTCCTTCTTCTTGTTTCTTTCAATAACTGCATTGTGGAATGTCAGAATCCAGAAAAGGGCGCACTACATATAATTTCATGTTTGGTTTCAGTCAGATTACTGCCTACACTGGAAGAGGAAAATTGTTTGCGCAATAATTTTGGTTAGCTCTATACAGAAAACCCATTTATGGCCCTACCACTAACCTCACTTTTCTAGGTTGCTATATATATATATATATATATATACGTTAGATGCCTTTCCAAGGCATATATAATTTATGTATGTGGCAAGTACACAACCTAAATTATGCGTGTTGCAAGCACTCGCGCTCCTCACATTGGAAGTGTTGACTCTCTTGCTCTCTCTCTCTCTTTCTTTCTCTCCCTCTTTCTCTCTCAATACTGTTTGTGTATATTGATCATTTATGCTTACAGCAAAAAGACATCTCAAAACCGGTTCCTAAAATCTTAACTATCTTTTGCAAAAATAATCACATGCTCTTCACTATATTGCAAAATAAGTTAGGGCAGATAGCAAAATATGTGGAAGAACAAGTATATTCTGGCTCACTTAGGTCAGCCAAACAAAAACCTAGACCCATCGTGCAATTTATCTTAAAACTGACTTGACGCGAAACATGTATTAATTCAATCATTTTTTTGAGTTTTAAATGCGTTATTTTAATTATAAGAAAATAATGACTCCTAAAACACTAAAATTTTGGTAACAAAAGTTCAAATATCTTTTATCAAAAAAACATGAACTAAAATATATCTTGTACAAAATTAAAACTCATAAACACGTTATCATGTTGGTTAGTTACGTATATGGATCACTTGCCTTCTTGATATTCCCTTGCGAGCAGTTTGTAAGATAATGCAGGTTAGATGACCTTTACTGTTAGCCCACCGTCATTAATGCAAGGAAAAGGCTGTCAATCTAAGTTGTACTTGAGGCGGTAGTTGCCAACTTTGCTATGTTCTCTCTTTTGCTTTTATCTTTTTTGCAGCTACCAACTTATGTAGCAGAACCATTAAAAAATGGTTGTCCTACCTTGTGGATGTGATCATTTTTACCAAAAATGTCAGTTTGGTTGAAACACAATATGCATGTCTTTTGTTTTCATGAGCAGAAGATTTGTAGCAGAAACACTAAAAAATGGTTGTCCTACCTTGTGGATGTGATCATTTTTAGCAAAAAAGCCAGATTGATTGAAACACAATATGTGGATGTGATAATTTTTACCAAAAAAGTCCGTTTGATTGAAAACACAATATCCATGTTTTTTGTTTTTATGAGCAGAAGGTTAACAATGGTCACGACGGAAAAAGGGACTCAACCTCCTAGCCCAATAACGAAGCCAAAAAAATTTGCTGGAAGGGCACTTGTTTAAAAATACTCAAATCTGATGGAGCACTTATATTTATACGGATAAATATTTAAAATTCTCAATTAAAAATAAAGAACTTTTAAGAGACTGTTGCGCACACCAGTCACAATGTGGCTACACCACTGCCTTAGACCCACCATCCTGGGCTGCATGGGGACCTGGGTGGGTTGCTGTGCACACATCAAAAAGTGTCGTGGTCCCATTGTTTACAGCCTTGGGAGAGTAGCATCTATGCAAATTGAACTGATGTCGCGCTTTCAACCGACTATCTAGGCTACCCCTTGGGGTAAATGTTTTTTATTTGGAAAGTTGACAAAACCAATATGATCTTCTTGCCCCAAAAAAAATCCCAGTTGACATAAATTTGTGTTCTTTTAAATATGATAAATTTAAGTTCAAATCACTTGTTTTGAACACATAGGACATCTTTTTTTGCATATTGATGGAATATCGTTTGCATCGATACCTAAGATTTGAACATGAGAAATCACATAAATATGAAAATAAAATAGCAAATACTTTGCCTAGAAATTAGAAAATCTCTTTCTTCCTTTTCTAAGATTAGGATAACTTTAAAAAGTTGGGACTGGTAATGGTTCGTACTTGAGAAACAGGTTATGCTGGTCGTTCTGCAACCTGACCATGGCCAGACATTAATTATCGTTATCTTGAACCTAATAGCTGAGAGGCCAACGACCACCAACCTGTAAAATATAGGCATTTATTCGCGAAACCCCAATAGACAGCATATGTAGTGTATATAATTGACCAATTTCAGAAAATGAAATATTGCAGTAAAACTACAGTTCATGAATCATGAGCAAGAGCATTCAATAAATAGTGCAAATTAAAGGGAAAATATACATATCTAAGTCGATAATAAAGCTTATTAATTCGACAAATAATATTAAAAGGAGAAACTTTTTTAGTAAGAGAAAGTTTTATGAAAAACCAATTGTGAAAAATAAAGCCAGAGATCCAACAAAGAGAGGAAGAAGCAGGAAGCTGCAAGTTTACTAACAGTAACAGAACGATAAGGACGTTGTTTAAGAAAAAGAAAAGATAATTTCTTGGTTTGAGCCAGAGACGACGCGGTCTAGATCGATCCCTTGGGATGCAAGCAATTGAACATAGAAGGTACGGTAGATGAGCTTGAGATATATATGAAGTTAAACAATCTATTTCTTCCACCACTTGGCAGCAGTCTTGCCAATATTATATAGCATATCTTATCAGACAAATGCTGAAAGGAAAGTAGGACTGATAATGGAGTTAGAAGTAGTTCTCTTTTGCTTTTTTCTTATTATTTTAATTTTTAATTTGTTTACTTTTTTGGACAAAAATAAAATATTTGCCAAAATGGGTATTGCCCATAATCAGCAAACCCGATACAGTACCGATACTGATACAGACAACCAGTGGCGCAGCAACATGGACATGGTGGCTAGTGTGGGCAGTTGCCCACACCAAACTCACAAAGTTTTTAATTTTTATATTCATAATTTGATATATTTGATGGTTTTAATATATATGAGTGCTCTTCAAAGCATTAAAATTATTGAATTACTACTCTATCCAACCAAAAATTCTAGCTCCGCTAGTGAAGACAATAGTAGTTGGCAGTGCTTCAAATTATATTTCTCTTCTACAGCGAAATAGATGTTTGCACTTAAGAAATCATGATATATTTGAATTCTAAGAATTTATGCAAAAAAGAACTGTAAACATCAATAGGTTAAGGCATTACATTCGGAAGAAAGTGACATCTTGAAAAGTTTGAATAGGATTAGTTTCAGAAGTTCTCTCCATAGAACTGAAATTATTATTTACATAAATTAGCCGTTACTTTTGACTGTACTAGCAGGTGGTCTTTACTCATCAGGAGCCAAATGACCAAATTCCAGCCACGATTTGAGGCACTTGCTTGAAGCCTTCGAATCATCAATAGGAGAATCTGAATAGACGAAGAGCTCCAGAACCAAACCAAAATTTTCTCAGATAAAATATCTGTAAATTCAAGCTGAGATTCAATTTTTGCAGATGGGGGAGCTGTTCAACTTCAAATCTTAACATTTCATACAGAAGAGGGATTTCAATCAGATTACGGAATATCTTTTACTGCAAATCAGTTAGCTAGATCCAACCTACTAAGCTAGGCCCCTGCCATGTGGCTGTGAGACATAAAGTAGATGCGTCTGCTATTTGTCTGTAGATATACAGAACTTTTGCTCTGCGGCAGCTCAGCTCTACGTATCACAAAGATGAACTTTACGTAAACGTACCTCATATTTTCATGTAATCTTACATGAATACATGTATATGACTTTCGGATTTTAAGCAAAAGAAACAGACAAAGGGAAGAGCAGCGGTGGTAACTTCTGAACGCAAAAAGGAAGAAAAGCTCAACTCAGCGAAACCTTTATGTATTACAGGTAAACAAAACTCACATAATGCACGGGTAAAATAATGGAGTTGGTGACCACCAAACAATATAGAACTCCCAAAGGCAGACAGGCGCTCCTGCCCACGGGACCTTTCTTTTGTGGTCTCAACAAAAATGTGCTTCCTTTTCTGTTAGAAAAATGAATAATTTGAATTGCAGAATTACGTGAGATCTTTTTTTATCTGTAAATGTTAAAATGAGATACAGAACTTGGTCCCACTGCTGTCGCCCAATCGCTTAAACCCAACGACTCCTGTCCTTTTCCTGAATAATTCGATCGGGTTTCTAGAGATGATGAGAAAATTAATTAAAGAAAAAAGTATGTTAATGCGAATAATGAAAGCACATGGTGGTTTTGCTAGGAAAGGTAAAGGTTGCTCTCAACTTGATTGAAACATCGATAAATAAGGGCCGTCTCTGGAGCTCTCTTCACTCCGAGAGGCTCATTTGAACTGCAAAGATTGTGAGAGACAGAGGAGAAAAATGAGGGATACCAGCTCCGTTTTTCTTATTTTCTTGGCTCTCTTAGGCCTTCTTGGTTTCTCCCATGCTCAGCTTAAAGTTGGGTTCTATGATCAATCATGCCCAGAAGCAGAGAGCATAGTTCAGGAGTTCGTGAAGCAGCACATCCCCAACGCACCTACTTTGGCGGCACCATTGCTTAGAATGCAATTCCATGACTGTTTCGTGAGGGTTAGTAACAAGTTTGTCGGCAATTTTTTTGTTCGTTTTCCTTCAAAAACCTGTTTGCAGTCTCCCATTCATGGGAAAATGTTTGTCAAGCCTCTGTTCATGGAAAAACCATGGACCATTTCAGTGCCAAGTTAAGCCTCTCCTCTGGGGAGCTTCAGTTCAGTGTGGCCTTGTCTCACTTAGTTTACTGTTCATCAAGAATGATGACGATAGTAAACAAGTCGGTATCATTTTGCTGGGAGGAAAACTAGTAAGGCTCAGTAGTTTTAAGTTTCTATTCCGGTGTAACATGGATGGTCTCCTTCAAAAATCTTTGTTGTCACAGGGCTGTGATGGATCTGTGCTGCTGAATGCCACCGGAAACAACACCGCTGAGAAGGACGCTATACCAAATCAGACCCTTCGAGGCTTCGACTTCATCGACAGAGTGAAGGCCCTGCTAGAAGCTAAGTGTCCGGGGGTCGTCTCCTGTGCAGACATTATTTCGTTGGTGGCAAGAGACGCAGTAGTTGTCACAGTATGATCACCTGAACACAGCTAAAAATGTGATTTTTAGTTACTAGCACGATTAGAGATTTAGTTTTTTCTTGCTCATCCTTTTTCTGTTCAGATTCCAGAAACTTCATAATTTTCTCAGTATTCCTAGATTTAGTTGAAACATGGTCATTATCTCTAGATTTTATATCTTTGGTGACCATGATTCTTGGTTTGAGCTTATTTTGCTGGAAATTTTCTGTCACAGGGGGGTCCATCATGGACAGTGCCTACAGGCCGCAGGGATGGAACCATTTCATCATCCACCGAGGCACTGAACAACATCCCACAACCGACCATGAATTTTACTACCCTTACACAAAGCTTTGCAAATAAGAGCCTTGATGTGAAGGATTTAGTTGTTCTCTCAGGTGAAAGTTCATCCTGTGTCAGTCCTGTTCTTTAAGTGACATACTTCACAGAATCACAAAATTGGTATGGACTAAAACGCTTCCCCCTGTTTCCTGCAGGTTCGCACACGATCGGCATTGGCCACTGCCAGTTCGTCACGAACAGGCTCTACAATTTCACAGGGAAAGGTGATCAAGACCCATCAATGGACCCATTCTATCTTGCAAATCTGAAGCAGTTCAAGTGCAAGACCCCCACAGACAACACCACCATCCTGGAGATGGACCCTGGGAGCTTCCGGACATTCGACAAGCATTACTACACCAATTTGGTGAAGAGAAGAGGTCTGTTCACATCTGATGCTAGCCTGCTGACAGACAGCACTGCTTTGTCCTACGTGAATGAAATACTCAATGGTCCTCTCGAGAATTTCTACTCCGAGTTTGCAGCCTCCATGTTGAAGATGATTCAGGTTGAAGTGAAGACTGGCACCGCCGGTGAGATAAGGAAGGTGTGCAGCAAGGTGAACAGTTAGAAGGAGGGTGTTTTCCCTTCGGTCCAGTTCTTTCGAGCCTGCATTTTGAGCTGTGAATAGTTTTGAATTTTATCATGGCATTGGTGTTTGTTTGGAGTATGTGGTAGCACATCTCACTGTGTATCTGTTTCCCATTCGTAAAAACGGGAGCTCGTTAGTGCCCCTCTTGGGATTCAAATGAAATAAACGAGTGATCCGTCAACCGTGGTTGTGTTTTGAAAGAATTCAATGTAGTTGTTCCCCAGTATAAAGTTAATCAATCTTGAATGCCGTCTTCCCAGCGTTCCCCAATTTGATGATCAGTTTCGCAGTAATGTTTCCGAAATCCCCTGCATTTCTAGCACACTATTCGGCTCTTATAGTCATGCAATGAGTGAAGATGAGCCCTTTATCCGACAGAGGAAGAATCCTGCCAGCCAACACTTTCTGAAAAGAATCGAACATGATTAATGGCGTTTTACACACCTGAATTAGGAAGAATTTGGGTTAGTCCTGAGGTTGGTGACCGGAATAATAGAAGGAAGGGGTGCTCTCTGCCGCCTGCTGGCAGGGCAGAGTTCCTGGCTCCATGATTGGAGGAGCAGACTCGGTTTTTTGGAGATTATTCAGCCAGCCATTAAGAAACCACAGTTAAAAGTTACTGAATCCAATGTTCCTTAGCCCTTGAATTATAAGAAGACAACAAAGGTGATCATTCCACAACCAAGCATCGACATTACAGATGTAACCCATTTGCTACCACCGATTACACAGGAACATACAGGGGAACACAGGTCAAATGATTCTGTTTTCTGTATGAAAATTGTCCTGCCAGCGAAACCTTCATGTCGTCTCTTTCTATTGAATTTGTAACTTTGTTCGAACAGCTCTAAAGTTTTTTATTCATCCATGGCAGTGTGTCGGCAAGAGGAGCCCAAAACATCAGGGAGTCTTTCCTGTTGGGTACCGATGTTCGAAAGACAGCTGGAACAGGGCATGGTAAACGCGATTCTCGTGCAGGATCTGGACAGTCAGAGCCTGAAATCTGACATAAGAAAATTTTTTTAAAAAAAAAAAGAAAAAAGAAATCTCCTCTGTTTCTGTCGTTATCCAGAACACATGGTTGCGTTGCCTTAAAGAAAATTATTTTTGGAAGATAATCCTTTTAAATTAAATTAGTCAATGGTGACAAGCGTCGCGTTCAGAGGCATTTTGGCATTTACTTTGAGGGTAGGAAATAATAATGGCCTTAGCCTCTGGTTCCGAGCACAATTCAAGGGATTGAATTCAGGCCAAAAATTAGCGCAGGAAAACTTCGGAATATCAAGTTGAATAAGTTGACGAAAGTTCAAGGAAGAAGCTCTTTAATCTCAAAGTACCAAGGCAAAGAGTTTTTAGCAAAAAACAACTCAAAGACGAACGTAAACTTAAACAGCAATAGAAGAAGAAGCGCAGAGCATGACAACGACGTCCTACCCAGCAGGGCAGGCAGATCAGATCCTGTAACAATTCATGGCTTGAAAAGTGCTTTGACAAAACCAACTTGGAGAGGGGATGAATAAATGAACTTTCGGTAATATTTCTTATTTAATGATCAAAAACCCTTCAAAGACCAGATCATTTAAAATGGTCCTGAATTTCGAAAGAAAAAGTTGAGGTGAGTCGCTGTCTACCACCATGGAAAAACTCAGTCTACAGAAGGGTAGGGTTTAGACTTGACCTAAGGTGTCCTTACCATAGCACCCTGTATAAAGCTTCTTTTACAACCTGTAACTTCAGTAACCGCTTGAAATTTATCCATTTATCGTTATCAGATGGAAGTGCTCATGATCTTACTCCAACTAAGCAAGCACCATCAACTAGCGCATCATCAACTGCTCTGCATATAGTTAGGCAATAATCATGTCAATTATCTCGAACTCCCTAAAAAGTCAAATATGGTAGGGACTCTTTCTTCCGTTCGTGTCAGTTCTGTCCAGAAGGAGAGAAGATCACAGCTCCATAGCAGAAGAGCCAAAAAACTAAGGATTCCCAGTTGCACATTTGAAATTTGAAAAGAGAGAAACACCATAAAGTTTGTAGGAAAAGATATTAACAAAACAGAGAGAAGTTCTAATGTCATGAAGCAGTAACTGAAACGTGATCCTGTGTTTGTCATTATTCTCGTTGCAGTAATGGCAGAACTAGCTTTGCTTTTTACGATACGTCCAAGTTCAAGGGGTAATTATATATATATATATATATATAATCACCAATTGTGTGCAAAGTATGAAAGAGTTGTACTGCTCATACGCGTCACAAGTTGGTGGGATTCACAAGATGCTCCAACACTAGGAAGGACCCCATAAAGCGTGAAATGTGAAGTAGCCCTGTTCATTTGACACTAGGAGCAACTCATCTTGCGTAATAGCTAAACAGTACGCCAATTATACTAACTTTTCTAAAGTTTCAAATGAAATGAGTTGTTAAACCATCTCTGTAAGTACAGAAAGAATGATTTCCACGCACTTCTGTATCTCATTGCTTGTTCATATACGTAGTGTCAACTGTAGTTCAACTACCCACCTTTAAGGAGATACTTTCAGTAATATTTTCCTGTAGATGCATTACTCAACGAATATGACAACTGAAAAAAATGATGCCACTTGTTTATGAGAGTGATTGAACTTGACATGCCTGCCAGTGCATGTTGTAGATACTAAAAATATAATAGAAAACGGAACCTACAGTCAAAGATATCCCAAGGCACAACCCTAGAATTTGACTATTTGTTGATCGAAAAACACTAGAGAACAAAAATCCAGCTAAAACATCACATGATTGGAGTTAGGCAAGAGAGAGATCCGTGAAAAGAGCAATTTGGCCATTTCGGTGCCTGTATTAAGGGCACACAATGAGGTGAGCGTCCGTGCATCATGGCGTCGAATGCTAGGTAGTGGACCCTTCTGCACTGGGTTCGGATCAATGGCTCAAAAAGACTTCAAATATGCAAAACCCACCTTCGAATTCACTCTCAGATATGCAAAAATTGATGAGAACTTGATATGTCTACATCAAGGCAGCAGCTCATTTTCCAAACCCAACATGAATCTGACATCTTGTATTTAACCAACTTCCATATTTTGAAAAACTACACCCTGCAAATCAAATTTCGGTCCGTTGAATTGTCTAACCTGAATATGAACCATGCTTTCCCGAAGGCTACCAATCAAGGTCTATCATGCCGGATGTAAGTCTGACTTTATTAATAATCTTCACCGGTTGCATCAGTCTGTCAACTCATGCACAAGCCAACTTCCTGCCCAGCAAAGATCTCATGAAAACATTTGTCCAATGGTCTCCTATGAACATTCAACAAAGAATATATAAACTCTCTCTCTCTCTCTCTCTCTCTCTCTCTCTCTCTCTCTCTCTCTGAGTCTTTCCATGAGAGATTGAGGCGTTTAGGATATTTTTCCTGCCATAGCAGTTGGTTGAATTGAATACAGTCGGTGGTATTTAACACCGATGTTATCATGATAACAATCGGGAGAGGAAGAGGTCTATCTGCTCGCCAATTGAAGGCCAAGTATCACTATCATGTGGTAGGATCTAAAGAAAAGTGCAGTTGGTATGTGGCTCAATCACATCGATTGGAGGCAGCACTACCATGTGCAGCTCGTCCCTCCTGCTGCCTTCCCATTAAAAGCCAGCAGCTGGTCCAGATTTTGAGTCAATGCAGCTTGGCTTGCAACCATGACTTTTCTGATTAGCCTCAAGGGGAGTAGCGTACCTGGTTGGACTGGTAAGCCTGTGAAAGGCCGCCACTTTAGTTGATGAGTATCTGACTCCCCATATAGGTCCTGAAATATTAAGGGGAAAAGGGAAGGAGCTTAACCACCTTCAAGGAACAACCTCTCCCAAAATCTCATTATGAGTTTTTTACCCTTCTTTGATTCCTGAGTTCGTCTTGAGAAACTCCCACAAAAATTTTGAAGGATTCACGGTACATACAAGTTTATGGTTACTTGGGAAACCAATTTTCAGTTCTGGGCAATTCCAAAACAACCCAAATAAGAAGCATTTCTTCCTGTTTGTATTGAGGATGTATGTTTTAATATGCATGTGACATGAGAGACTTCATACCTGTCAACAGTTTACGGCATATCTCACCGTTTTCGAGTTCTTCAAATTTGTGATCATGTGGGCATAAACCTAATCCGTTCACTTTCAGGGTTTCTAATTTCATATAGTTGAAACTGATAAGGTACACCGAAATCATACTCCCATTTGGCTCTACCAAATGCATCAGACTCTGTTCCGAAACAACATGCTAAGGCCAATGGGGAGTATCCTTCACAATGCATTTCATTGTTTAGGATCATCATTATTCAGAAACTGTGAACATTAGGAACGGGGCTAATGATGTAACTTCAACATTTGAGCCGCATTCATTGATACCATTGTTTTAAGGTCATGGCTGGGAACACATTGTTCAGGAACAAGACCTTCTCTCTTTGCCACTCATAACACCAAGAGAAGCAACGAGGATGAAGAAAAAGAAGAAGGCGGAAGGAGTTTTTTATGTGGTTTGCGGACAAAATTCTCCAACATGACCGCACAGAGCGAGCAGAAGTGCATGAAAAATAACCGCTCTCTCTCTCTTAAACATAGGGATTGAGGCAAATATAAAATTACATGTAGTGCTCCACACTCCAACACATAGTGCATGCTTTATTGCGGATTCAGTACTGCCCGACAAGAGAGTAAGGATTGTCATTGATCTCTCAACTACCAAAAGCATGAAAAGGAGCTCTAAAACAGCTTCCAGTGTTCAAAAGTCCAAGACTTTGAAAATTGTACGTGCAATCTTGAGAAGTTTACTTGTGTGGTTGGTTTTCATATCTAGGTAATGAACAACCATGAGTTCCTTAAGGAGGAGACTACCAAATCCTGTTTTCCTTAACCTGGGCGTTACAACCTGTGCTTTATGGAGCTAAGAGGGTGGCATCAAGAAGAAGGTGTACTTAAATCTATTTTAATCACCAACACAATCTTTGACCCCAAAAAAAAAAACATGCAAAAAGACCTCAATAATAACTTTCATCCAGGGAAGGGCTTCCTCTTTATATTTTCCTAGTAGGGGCCTCTTTTTCCTTATCAACTGTAAAAAAAAAATGTTGGGTTTGATAGCTTCATATTTGAGATCTGAGACCGATTTGCTAAATAAATCTAAGGTTTATGAAATTTAGCAGATTTCAAATACCGTCTAATAGAAAGCCGAAGCTTTTATCCAACCCCTTGTCCTCTTAAGGTTCAATGCTTCGAAGACTCGGAGTGCTACTCCTACTATACTTCAGCTTGCGCATTGGTGACATTTCGCTCACAGTACAAAAGGTTGACGCCTCTAACATTTGAAATGAAAATTGACCACTTAACAGCCTCCACCGGCCCAACCATCTTAATGACTTGTATATTGGTTTTTCTCAATTAGGGTTTTCGTACAACCCTTTTGTACATTACAAAGAAAAAAAAAAAAGGTCATGGCCTATCCCACCCCGCTACGTAAAAGTTAGTTTATGAACCGACTCACGAATCAATGGCCGATTCTGGATGAACTGACGTGCTGCAGCCGAACGTGTTAAAAAAAAAATGTTTTCTAAAAAGTAAATAAATAATGAAGAAAAGTAATTAAAAGAATTCTTAACATATATTAAAAATAGTTCAAGATTGAGAATCAATACATTCATGGCCAACCAAAAACATCTGAATCAGATACATAAAATCCTCATGAACTCGTGCATTGACACAAAAAAGGGAAAAAATGGTGCAAGCCACTTAATTTCATCAACAAAATTTGGTCAAAGAATTTGGAAAACTGCATAAAATAGTCCTGCCCGTTCTATTGAAATTTCAACTTTCGAATTCCCAGGATGTGGTCAAGTATTAGATTGAAAAATCCAGTACAACTGTCCAACGGTCCTCTTCTCATTCTTTTCCTCCTATACTTGCACAACTTTCAAAAAGATGGTTCCTTTTCTTGAACTCTTTATTCTTTGTCCCAGTTACGCAAAAGCAGAAGCATAATTGTAGAATGAGCGACCGAATCATGATTCAATTACTGAAGTCAGTAAACAAAGAAAAAAGAACGTTGCAGTAACTTTGCTTGCACTAAGTGACGCAGTTTTGCATGCATGCCAAGAGATCAGAAATTCATTCTATTTCCATTAGCACGAATACATCAAACTGAAACACATGGCTGCTACGTTACATAAGAAGTTGAGATAAATCGCAACCCTTATTGACAAGCTTACTTTCATAAAAGTTTAAAATGTTATTGTTTCCAACTATTGCACTTATTATATGGAGAAAACATATATGTGCGAAATATATCGTCGATTTGATAGGACAAGTCTTGCACAGTCCCCACCAAACATGTTGTAGCGTTTCATACTGTTTCATGGTCATAAAAATCTCGAACTCATTTAGAGGAGCAGATTTTCATATTGAAACATTGAGATTCAAAGAACACATACTGTCGCATTTCGTGCTTTTGGGTATGCAATTGCAAGAAAAAACTCAAAATCTGGTAAGAGGTATATCCAAAATCATAAAATTCCAGGATTAATTAGGACGTTTTCACAGTTAGGAATATAAATGGATCAGATGTTCGATGTTGAATTGTGTTTATATGGATCTGGTAAAGAAAACTTTGGTTCTGTTTACAGATCAGATTCAAATTTGAATTAAGTCTGCAATGGTATAACCTATTCTGAATCCAAATTCACTAAGTACCCCCATGAAAATGCAAACATAAAAGTTGGTGTTTATGCTCAAAAAGATTTGAGTCCAAAGCATTTTGAAATATGGATTTGAATCTGAATCCAATCACCTAAGATTCGACTAACCCAAATTTGATAAGTCTGAAACCGACTCAAATTCGAACCATTTAGAATCCCTATATGCATGAGAGTGACATACTAGAGTTGTCAAAAGTAAGGTAAAACTCTGAATGCGCATCAACTAAGTCACATTTATTCCTTTCTTATGAGTGCACGCCTCCTTCCACTGGAATACAGCATCTGATCGTCCCATTATGATATATATACATGTCATCTCAAACTGCAGAAACACCTACCTTCTTATAAAGACCACGCTGAAGCAACGCTACCAAACTCAAAACCACTAGACAAAGACCCACTTGTTTGCCAAAATGTCGAGCCCAGTTTGGTTGCCACCCCCACCCAACAGGAACCGCCCCTTGACCCAGACCCAGCCGCAGCCGCCACCGCCGCGCCGAACCAGGCAATACTATGCGAATCGAGTCAAGGAGAGCCTCACAAGCCGCGCCGTTAGATGCGTGTGCGCCATCTTCTTGACCCTCCTCCTCATCTTTGGTGTCATTGCATTTGTTCTATGGCTCAGCCTGCGCCCACACAGGCCAAGGTTTCACATAGAGGGCTTCTCGTTTCCAGGCATCAGCCAAAACGGTAGTCTCCAAAACACGCTTATCACGATCAATTTCACGATCCGAAATCCCAATCAGAAAATCGGGATCCACTACGACAGCATGGAGGCCCAAGTCTTCTATAGGGAACGACTGCTTGGGCAGACCCCGTTGGTCTCCCACTTCTATCAAGGTCCCAAGAACACCACCGTGGTCCTAGGCCAGGTCAATGCCACGCCGCTGCCCGCCACCGATCCCGTTTGGCAGAGCATCGTCTCCGATCGGTCCACCGGCAAGGTCGGATTCAGGATAGAGATGACGATCGAGGTCCGGTCGAAGGTCGCGTCGTGGAACGCCCGGAAGGCCCACGCGATGCACGTCGAGTGCCTGGTGGATGTGGGCTCGGATGGGTTGATCTTGCCGGAGTCCGTCGACCGAAGGTGTCCGGTTTACATTTACTAGTGTCAAATTAATGCTTTTAGGCATTTGGCTTGTTTATGTGATTTTGTGTAAAAACGATTCAATTCTGCGATGTGTAGTAATGAAGCAGCTCTTTATGGAAACTCATACCCCAAGTCTTTCTCATAAACAAAAATGTTTTATAAAATGCTCAAAAATTTGAAATTATAAAAATCGGTGCATCTCATATCAATTTTATGTTAGGAGTCGTGAACATGATCTTTTTGGGTTTGGAACATATAGGCGAAGGAAAAAACATTTGGAACACCGACGGCACATCGGCAGACGCCCGTATACCAGACGGAGTTTAGGGCGCGTTTGAGGGAGAGGGACGATGGGTCATCCTTCAAGACAAGGCATCTGTCGCACCATATGTCTTTGAGAGATTATTTGGAAAGTAATGTGTATAAATAACACAAAGAGTGAATAAAGAAAACTCACAATGTATTTTTCGTAGAAAGTATATACATCACGAGGGAGGTAAGAAAAGAGAATAATTTCAACTTGTTTACATAGAATTGGTTGAAACCACTTACAAGATTCCTGCCGACCATTCAAAACAAGGACTCTTGTTACATAAACTTGGGACCGGATTAGATGGTGCTCGTGAACATTCAAGCATAAACTAAAAATTCAACATAAACAAAGAAAGTACATAATAAAGCAAAGGATTATACCGACTCTAGACACATGATAACACCAGCAAGTCTCTGATTTTTTGTGGCACACCAATATGACAACGAGAAAAGGTAAATAAAATTTGATTGAATGTCATGAGATCAGCCTTTAATTTGTGGGCAGCATTTGGATGCTTTCGGTTCGATGAAAGCCTCAAATATGTGAGGATTTGAGAGGAAGAATCTTTCTTTTTGGTATGAAGACTAAGTTAAATGCCACAATTCATGTCTTTTATGGGTTAAATTCCTTGAGCATAACCGTACCTGAATTTGACTAACATATAAAAAACAAATGTGGACATAAATATTATTTGAATATCTGACTTTGTTTTGATGTATCTGGTGAAAAGAAGTTGGATTTGAACTATCTGAATCTGGACCTAAATCCAAGTACAACGAGACAAATTCCGATCATGAATGTCATATTAATGGCCAAGTCCACATTTGGATTAGTGGCTGATCTGAGATCCGTACCAATCTTAAACTTGTGGATCCCTCACCCGACCCACCAATCCACCATGCACCACAAATCCATGGTTTTATCACTACAGCATGGATCGATCTCATGTCAGACTTGGATTCGAAATCGGAAGATATGGTTAGACGTAGCTCTATAGAAGTACATGTAACTCTTGTGTTAGTCACTAAAAATTCTCATTTACTTGGTAACATGGTGAGGTTAATTACGTTTTCCATATTAATGATATAAAGTACTAATACGAGTGTTCAAAATAAAAAGTAAAGGATCCCAAGAGACTAGATTGAGCCCTCACTCTTACCTTCTGTTATGAATTGTTTTGTTGCATTGTTCATGCAAAAGAATTAAACATGAAAAAAAATATCTCATTAAAAAATAGTATTGGATTTGGATTTAAGAAATGACATCAGATCATATTAGAATTCAGATTCAGATATGCATAAATATCTGGTTGATTTCAAATTCAAATTTATATTGAATTTAAATTTAAATAAATATCATATATATATATATATAATTCTCTTACGTTTTGAAAATCAATGAAATTCAAAATTTAGGTTCGAATAGTTATATTTAACTATGAATGTACAAGTCGAATTTGGATTGGATTTAAATTATAAAATTGGATTTCAAACTCAGATTGAAATTTAGATATGACTTTTCTTTATATTAGTATTAAAATCTAATTGTATAAATATTAAAAAAAATATATTGAAATCTAATTGTATAAATATTCAAAAAAAAAAAAAGACGGATTCGATTAAGAATATATCCGAGCCAAATCGTTGACATGCCTGCCTTCCAAGTCCGCCCCTTTTCATTCCTCTTCCTGATTAACGACACCTGAACGCGCCACCTCCCTCCTTTCTTCCTCCTTTCCTTTCGTTTTTCCTCTCTCCTTCCTTTCCAGTTTCCACCCTTTTCCGGTGGGGCCAGTGCAGCTCTATATCAAAGCCACCAATCCCCTCATTCTCTTTCCCAACCTTCTCTCCTTCTCTTCGATCCCTCTCTCTTTCAGCCATGGGTGACAGCCATTGCATTTGCTGCTGCCGGTGCATCTCCTTTGTTATCCTGCTGGGTCTCACCACGCTCTTCTCGTGGCTCGCCGTCCGGCCCAATGGGCCGACGATCTCCGTGACCGCCATCTACATGCCTGCCCTCAACCGGACGTCCGGCGAGTACCGCCGGAACGCCACCGCTCGGAACAACACCATCGCCGTCGACATCAGGTTGGTGAACCCCAACAAGGACAGCGGCATCCACTACGACGGCCTCAACGTCAGCCTCTACTTCAAGGACTCGGGGAAGCTTGTCGGTGGGGCCCCCATTCCGGCTTTCTACCAGGGGAAGCAGAAGAAGGCGCAAAAGCAGGCGGCGTTCAACGGGACTGGGGAAGGATGGGAGGCGGTTTTCCGGGAAGGCTCGAACGGCACGTTGGTTTTCCGGGTGGTTTTGGGGACGTTGGTGAGGTACAAGGTGGTGGGGTGGAACACGGGGCGGCACTCCGGGGAGTATGTTGGGGAGGTGCCGGTCGGTGTGGATGGAGCGAACGAAGGCAAGCAGGCGACCAAGTTGAAGTGATCAGAACAAGACGTTATAAGAGTCGGCTTTTTTCTCTTCTCCTTTGTCTCATAGGCCAAAGCAGCAATTTTCTTATTCTGTATTATTCATTGTTTGTTTTTGCAAAAAGTACTTCTTCGTTCGATAGCAAAACCAGCAGGCTTGTGAATAAAAAGACAGATCGAGTTCCCGTGATTCTCGACAATGGATAGCTCCAAGAAAAGCCATTGAAGCTGCACATGGTTAGGCATGGATGGATCAGTTGGTGAACTACGCAAGAAATATTCATCCAAGCTTGTAACTAATAACTAATGAAATTTAAGTATGTCTTATAGAGTAACAAAATTCATAATTTCGGACCTGATTTTGATTCTATTGAGTCAAGTAGAAAATTGTATCTCATATCCAAATTCAGTATGCAATTTTATAACCAAATCCAAATGTTAATCCGATATCTGGCCAACATCAGATAGAAACCCAACCTGATTACATTTTAACATCGGACCTATGTTGTCAGATCCAAATACAGTTTTAGCAAATAGGCTTCCGAATCCTAGTCCAAATCCAATCCATGATCAGAACTCGGATCATGGACTTATGTGCTTCTGGTAAAAATGCATACATATCAGAAGCTAACCATCCGGTCATATCAATGTTTTTAACAATATCAATTCACTGTCGTGAACTTATTCATCTTCAATGTAATCGAGGCAGTTTTTGTTTGCTCTTTTCTGTTTGATTTCGATGCATTAATTTGTGCTTATGCATATATAACTTGCTTACTTTCAGATTATGTTGATTAAAACTCATATACTTGTTTGCTTTCTGATT
Organism: Nymphaea colorata; assembly: GCF_008831285.2. Taxonomy (NCBI): domain Eukaryota; kingdom Viridiplantae; phylum Streptophyta; class Magnoliopsida; order Nymphaeales; family Nymphaeaceae; genus Nymphaea; species Nymphaea colorata. The sequence continues at coordinate 19,523,166 of NC_045148.1, forward strand.
AGGCTAAGCATCATGAAGGAAAGAATCCTCTTTAAGATTTTTCTTTCCAAAAAATATCGTGCTCAGGAAAGGAATTCCAAGTTCTAAAGATGTGTGGGTGTCAACATAGTTCATTTTTATATTATGAGAAGGCCTTTAAACTTTTGTGAGAACATAATTGAAAAGATTACGAAATGTTGCTCCCTTGTAAATGAGATCACAGTAGAAGTTAAGTTATCCCCATGTTTATATGCAAAATTTTTTACTAAGTCAATCTCTCCCTCAAATCGCAAAGCAATCAAATAATTAGTTCCAAAACATAGAAAGAATTTTATATTGTTTTGCAATGAATATCTCATCTATTTGCAAAGAATTAAGAATAGTCTTGCATAGTTCATTTTGAAAAATCTTTAAGGGGCCATTTGATATATCCCGAATCATGAAATTTTAGAAACAAGTACTCATTTTTAAGAAATTTAAATTATTAAACAAACAAAGTATTTTGTTTATGAAATTAAGAAACTCTAAAATTTTGATTCCATTCGGGTTTGAGGAGGGCTTATGATTCTGGAATCTCCAATAAATTATTGAATCAAAATTCCAAACCATCAAACATACCATATGTATTTACTACTTTGTATATAACATCGGCAGTTGTTTGTCAAAATTTTGTCTTCGAAAAAAAAAAAAAACTTGCACAAGTTGGGTTTAAACTGATCATCAACATATGATCCTGAGAGAGATAACAAATGCTTTGAACGCTTGGATTTCAACCTCAATATAGGTGAAGTTTAATTACCATCAAAGAAGTTGGTATAGCTGGTCGACTTTTGGCTACAAAAAATGGTCAGAGTCAAAAGTTCGAGACTCCAGCCATCTTCACAAGACTAAGCAAGTAACTGGATTCAGATTTATAGTCAGATTTGGACTTTATTTTTTAAACACAAGTTGTATATATTCAACTAGCATAAGAACTGACGTTTTATATGTAACTAGGTAAGTGTTCATTTAATTCCATTCAAACGTTAGATTTGATTTAAAATTCTACTATGGAACTGTATAACTGATTTCAAATCCAAATAGTAATTGCATTTGTATACAACAGATGATCCTCGCCATAATCCGACTAACACTTGGTTATGTAACAGTGCTTCCTTCTTGAGCCAAATGCTAGCCTCTCTACCTGTAATGATATTGATTTTAGATCTGGATTTTATCCATCTAAGTCGAGAAGCGTGCGGGTCCACGTTCTTCAAAATTCCCATGAGACAGAGGTAAACTCCTTGAGCCGGATCCGGATCGCAAATTTGTGCTACTAAATCCGAAAATTTCAGTGCCCTCGTCCGCTCTCCCGGAGTTCTGCCTTCGCACTTCGGTTAACTCCAGGAAACTTTTCTCCCGCCATACGTCCTCCTCCTCGCGCTTGTGCGGCGCTCCATTTTTCTCTTCCGTGGGTTCTCAGGCTTTGATTCATCGCATAGGAGCTCTCGTGGTAAACCATCTGTTTTTTCCCCAATTTTGGAAGGCTTTGATGTGCGAAAAATCTTGGTACCAACTTCAATTTTGTTTTGTTTTGTTTGTTGTTTTTTTTTACGGCCTGTTGCTTTTCCTCTTCTTGGCTGTTGTTTTAACCCTTCTAGGCTTCTTGGTCATGTTTGAATATGGCGTTTGACCCATTTCCTTGATGGTTTTTTTTCTCTTTCACTATGGCGGTTGAATCGTCGTTTTCTGTAAATGGGTATAGCGTTTGTAATCGAGGCATGCGTCAGTATGGTTAGATAGTTATTTTTATGATTAAGATCCTTTTGACTTCCCGCTCTTGGGTTTTCCTATTCAAAAAGTAGCGCATACACTTATTCTTGTTTTATCTTTCTTCTAGTTCTGGAAGAAACAGTCTCCAGATAGGAACTATTGACCGGGCAGTTCATTTATCCTCCCCCTCCTATGTGCTAGACTTGATTCTTCTTTTCTTCCTTGCTTCATATTGGACCTTGGTGGATGCAGATAATATGACATGTAGCTCTGTCTGTCTTTCCGGCCTTTCTTTGCTGATTTGACATCAGAATGTATTAACCGGTTTCTCTTTGACTTCTTCGGCTTGTCCATACATGTATCCGTTCTCCCTTGTTGGGTTATTTTGGGTGGAGGAGAGTGGGGTGGTTCGATGGTTGGGGTTATGCATTATACAGTTTCCTTCTCTTTTATCGTTTAAAAGACTACATTTTCCCCAAATTTTCTTTCCTTCCCGTTGAATTATAATTTTTTCCTTCCTTGGTTGATTTGAGACGTTTTTTCCCCTTTTTGTTGTAATTTCATGTTCTATTTTTCTTCTTTGAGATATCAATTTGTTGATTATCTCCATTTCTTTTCAGGGAGATGCCATTTCTGATCTAGGTCTTTGAAGGATTTGATCTAATAATTGGAGCACGTGATTGTTTAATGTTGCAAGTTCTCATTCCAAACCAGGATCCTTTTCTTCTATTGTGGCTTTGAATTTTCCAAGTATTGCACACTTATTTCAACATGGTGGAACGCAAGTTATACAAAACCAAGTTATGCATCCTATTTCAAAGAGGCCGCTGTCCGCGCGAGAGCTGTACATTTGCCCATGGAGAAGCTGAACTTAGGAGGTTCTCTGGTGGTGGTGAGTTTCTGATAAGAACCATCTGCAATACTATTTTGTGCTTGTCATTGTGCTGCTAGATTAACTAGTTTATAATAAACGATTTCCCTCTGAACAAAATTATGCCACTTTTAGAAGATAATAAAACTCGTTGTATTGTATGCTTTGATCAGTGGAAAATTGCAATAAATAAACAAGATTTTCTGTTATAGTTTGTCAACCTGTTATTGTCTTTTCAGTCCAGTATGATGCCCCCATAAAGGTAAATACCCTTTGCCTACTTTGTTGCCTGCTGATGTGCATGTCTCACAATTTTCAGAATGGCCATAATGAATGCCTGATGTTGGACATAAGGAAGTTAGACAGAAAGAGGTAGATAATGATACTAGATGTCCTGCATTATAATTCTACATGTTGTTCAGGGTTAATTAATCATTTGTTCTGATGTGCTGGAGCTGGATAGTCCGTTTAATTAGGTCTGTTTGAGCTTGTGCTCATGTGTATGTTCTTGCTCTAGCTGCTGACAATGCAACCAAATCAAGTTGGTGATTTTATAAATCCTAATAGTGTTTCAAGGTTTCCCCACATTTTTGTGTGAGATTATCTATTCCTATGATAATGCTCTAACCGCTGAGAATGCGACCAAATCAAGTTTGTGATTTTATAATTCCTAATAGTGTTTTAAGATTTTCCACATTCTTATGTGTGTTTCTCTATTCCTGCAACAATTGGTAGATGGCTTCCAACAATTGGAAGATGGATTCCAAAGAAAATGGGTAGAGTGTAAACGCCAGTATGAGACCACAATCTCAAACTAGGTCCTTATTCAAATCACAATAGAGAAAGTAATAAAAATACGTAGAAGCCTTATTTGTGTCTTAGTCCTTATATTTGTTTCTAATGTATTCACCAATTGTGTAAGTGCATCTACTTGCCTAGCATAATTGCATAAATGCTTCTTTCTAGTTATGCTGATCTCTGTTCTATGCATTTATCAAAGGTCACTCCTGCAACATATTGTCACATGGGTTGAGTTCTGTTCTTAAGTTAGACATTGTACATCTCTACATCCAAAAGGTCTTTGCGCACCTGGCTAGGTGAACTAGCTTAAGCCTTAACAAGTCCAAGTTCAATTAGATCTAATGTTGAGTACACTGGGTCTGCATTTTTTCACTTGAGTCAGTTTGACCAAAACAGGGTGATTTTCCTGGTGGGAAAGAGAAGGGTTCATGGGGATTTTGTAGTGATTAATATCTGGACGAGGGCATAAAAAAAAATGCTTCTCCTGGGTAGGCAAATCAAGATATGTCCAAAATTGAATAGCTTGCCTTGTCATTAAGAAAATATTTGAATGCTTAATGTTCACTTTACTAGTCATAGATACTCTTTGGTATCGTTCTATCCTGAAACTGTGGTTGTTGGATTCTCTTTAGTGCACACAGGTCTTCTTGTCTTGGATGACGATTTGCATGTTTAAACAAATATCATTTTCTTAAATGCTTTTAGTGATGAGCTTGAAGAGGGCACCATGCTGTCCAGTGAATGAAATATACATGTGATTACAGGGGATATCAAATTATGAAGAGTTAGTGGTTTGTATCAAAATCTAATATTCTCTTTTCAACTGTTGTTGCTTGATACTGAAATTAGTTGGCTGTATTTACTTTCTGTGGAATGTTATTAACTATATTTCATCTGCTAATGGTTCTCTAAATCTGGTGACAATACAAGTTCTAGCTGCTGGTGATCACTGCAATGGCTTCTCTATATGGTTGGCTTTTCATTATATACCAATGTTTCTGACGTGTGATATTATCTATGTAATATTGAGGAGATTGTATCCCAGCAAAAGCTCCATCTTATATATATCATGAATCGACTCCACAAGCTGGCAATATTGTCGATTATAGTGGAATTCTGCTCAACAATACATCTATATCTTGCTATAATGGCAGCTCCTTTGATATAGTTCATGACAGTGGGAGCTCATTTTGTAAATTCAACCTGTTTACAGAATCAGGCAGAGATCTGTATGGTCCAGATTTTCTTGTTTTCGTTATTTCTCAAGAAGGAAGGCTTGCTACTCTTCGTCTATTATTTGCTCCTTTGTCAAAAGGGTTGTCTCAATCTTAACATGGCAACTTCTGTATGTTATTGAATTTTATAAGGACATTATATATGATCGTGTTGTATCCTATGTGGCAACGAGGAACATTACTGTCCTTATTTCTTTTCTCATAGTACTTACTGTAAGGGTAAGCTTTATGTAAGGCTAAGCTCAGTGCATGTCATGCTCTTTATGGTTTTCAAGCCATCCCTTAACACAAATTGGAAGTAACTCTTCAGTCAAATGTATATCATTGGTTACAGTTAAGAGGGATTTCCGAGGTAGTGACTTGAGGGAGAGACTTGACAGGCGACAATCACCTCGTGGAAGGTCTACCTTGAGACGATACCCTAGAGGAAGACATGCATTTCATGATCAGAGACATGATAGGGGTAATCCATGCCTCCTTATTACTGCTATATTTTATTTTCTGTCCTATTCTGAGCCACAGGGAAGATGTTGGAATGCTAAATCATTGGTCATTTTTGTCTTCACTAAGAAAGCATCATAAACATGCCAATTTGTGGGGAGTGAGATACTATTCTCTAATATTTAGATGTCTTGACTGCTTGAGAATGATAGGAAGAATGGGAAAGGTTTGGGTAGAAAGATGTATAAAAAGCATTTTTAGATTCATATTTGAAATTCTGACATGCTTAATTTCACAAGATTTTAATATCCTAATTAACATGCAGGGTACAGTCCTTCTCGCTCGCCTGGAAACGAAAGGTATATAGATAAATCTGATTGTTTGCTTTATTTCATAATTTATTTGCAGTTTCAAAGTTCATGCTATGATATCTATTGCACTGTTACAGATCAGAGATAAATAATTAGTTTGTCTTCTTTTTGATGCACATCTTTTGAGAAGTTAACTGAACAAATAGGACCATTGTTCTCATTTCAATTTTTTACCTCTTGTGTATTCAGATTTCCATCTTTTTGGGTATGCTCATATTGTTAGTTATGAGCATCTTAACAAAAGCACAAACTTATGAACTGTTAAACAAAACTGCCAAACATTTGACCTTCTTTGCCACAACGATTTCAAGGTAGATTTGAGATGGAGAATGACATTTTTCTCTTGTATGATACAAATATAAATAGTGAGGTTTTCTAATTGTTGTCTTACAAAGCAAAAACTATGTCATTGGTTTTAGGTTCAAATCTAACTTTGAGGCATACACAAGAAAGGCAATGAGATAAACTGAATTTCTAAATTGTTGACCTGCTCTTCAAGTAACTGACAAATTGGTTGATTTTGTTAAATCCTTTACAAGCCATTCCCCTGCATTTTGATGGTTTTCAGGTTATTATTGTTTGTCTTATAACTTATGAGTATATTATTATTGTACTAATATTGTTGTGTTGGGGGAACAAGGGGTTGAATTTGGATCTAGGAACATCTGTGTACCTCCATTAATAAACCTGATGATCAGTGCTTAGTCAGCTTTCTGTCTGACGCTTCTATAGTTTTGGGATCTCATTATTATAATGAAGCTGTTTTGGTACCCTTCCTCCAAACCTATCTTTGAAGATCTGAGGTGTTCTGACCAATGTTCTTGTGCAGTGAGAGGAGAAACTCAAAACGGCAGCATCTGAATAGCCATAGTGATATTTCTGATAGCGTAAATTCATTGGATGATGATGGGGATCAAAGAAAGAAAACAAACATTTACCCAAATGATGACAAAGATATTTTGGAAGTACAGGTTTGGTTTGGTCACTGGCTACTATCATTTCTTAGTGCATTACATGCTGGTCAAAGGTTCTGTATATCACTATGTTGCCAACTTCATGACAGAAAGTCATCTAAGCTATATTCTTGCTTCAGCTGACAAGTTGAATCTTTATTGCAGTTAAAGCAAGCTCAATTGGATATTGAAATGCTTGATGATCACAAATGTGAGCTAGAGGTATGCTTAGTATGGTGTGAAAGAGAAATTCATATGTACTACTGATTTAGCTAGAACGTTTTCATTTACATTTTTATTCATTGCTTCATTACTTTGAGCTTTTAATCTTACCATTTTTGTCATGCAAGTAAATGTTATTCATGTTTTCTTGTTGGACTTGAAGGTATTTTCAGCGATTGATATTATCTTTTACCAAAGTAGTATTTTTCTTACTGTAACTGAAAGGTAGATCTTTGAATCATATATACTTGTAATTTTTGTTGGGTGATACGCTGTGTTTTTGGAATTTGGTTTTCTTACAGAGATTTGTTGGGGAACTTGGATAATTTGTATAAAATATTAAATACTCTTTGTTTCGAGGTCATGACATGGAATCTACATACCAGGCTATGTTTGTTAGCTCAAGGTTTTCAATTTGAACTTGAAGAATGTTAAATTTTGATATTGGGGTTTTTCAATCCAGGGTTGAGGATTTGGGTCTCTTACCTAAAGTAACATCATGCTTTTGGGGAATTCCATTGTCATACATATTATATTTGTACTTGTGATACACCGCATTGGTGTCTGTACATATGGCACAGGCTCACAGATGTGGGGTTTTGAGGGCTTAAATGCTGTTAACATGTTCTGCTTGGTTATGTATATTTGTGCCTGTGTCACATAGACCTGATTGCAAGGGCATCATCCTTGTCTATTATAACTTATAAATGAAGTTTGTTTGCTTGAGTCCTATAACACACACACACACACACACACACACACAAACACACACATATCTATATCTATATAGATGTATCTCGAAATGTTTGGTTCATGAGTAGATTTTAGCATAGCTAAATTGTTATGCATATTCTTGATTCATTGACAGCTAGACAAAAAATCTTATGTTAGTGTAGCTGATTTTGGTGTCTGTCCATGAATTACTTGTTTGGTGCATTATGTTAGGTATCAAGGAAAATCAATTATGGCTTCAAGGTGTACTAATTTACTGATGAAGAGATGAATTATCATATAGTATATGCATAAATATCTGCACAAACATACAATAGATTTGGCATGGTTGATATCTTCCTTAACTTAAAGCCGTGCATTTATATGCTTAATGGTATATGAGTCTATATTTACATGGCTGGATGAGATAGTTTAGATAATCTTTTATGATCATGCTTTGATCACATGTTTTGAGTATCCTGTAACTATTTGACTATCTTGTGTATGATTGAGCTACTCCTAGCAAGAACTAAGTTAAGGTTATAAGCTAGACCAGAATTATATCTAAACATGTCAGTCAGATTATATCATATCATAGTGATTGATCTGTTACATATATATAGGAAAAGTCAATGCTGCCATGTGCTGCACAGTTGCTGGATGGTTAAAATTTAAAAATCCTTCGCTAGAAAAACCATAAATCATAGCTACAGCCATCATAAACCATAGCCACACCATAAACTGTGGCTAATGCCAATTTAGTGACTGTTCTTTCAGCGACACTTAACTATCCGGCAACGTTCAGCACTCGGCAGCATTGAATTCCCCTCTATATATATGTACACACACACACACACTATATATATGTATATATATATATATATATATATATATATATAGAGAGAGAGAGAGAGAGAGAGAGAGAGAGAGAGAGAGAGAGAGAAGAGGTTGATTATATTGGATGGTTTTATATGAACCTTGTACTAATGAATCTTCTCCGAGGACATCAAGGGGCTGTTCTAACAACAGCAAGAAAGGGGCTGCTGGAGGTGCCCTTTTCTGGCGGTGCAATATCAGAGAGAGAGAGAGAGGTGGGCTGCCAGAGGCACTCCGAGGGCATCAACCTTCTCTTTTATATATATGTATATGTATAAAAAATGGCTGTGTTTGCACATCCAGATTTTCTGAAATTGCTCTGTGACCACAACCGCATCTGCACCTGTGCCTGCACTTGTGTGACATTATTTTGTGCTTATTATCTTGCTAATCTGGATAACTGCTTTATTTAAAGGATTCCTTGAAGAAGACAAAAGAAGAAGCTGACAGACTTGCTACAAGAAATGAGGAACTTGAAAACCAACTGAAGCAAGTGCATGAAGATTGTAAAAGGTATGGCCCACCAATGCTGTCATACATCAGTTAAATCGGTTATATTGGGGAACTGTAGTGGGAGCAGCTTTGTAGGTTCTCTTCATTACAAATGAGGTTTTAATACTGGTTACTGCTTCAAGACAATATGATTTTATCTACCATTTTGATAGTAATCATGATATAATTACCAATACATTTCCTTTTCAGGATTACTTCAAAAATAAAAAAATTCGTGAAAGCTCAGAGCCGTTATGCAAGCGCCCAAGATGAATTGAAAAGGTTTGCTGTATGTTTAGTTATAATATTTTGCTGTATGATTGCATTGTGCTAAAATTTGGTGAACTTCATTACTTGTTTTCTTGAACTTGTCAATTGTAGATGGATTACGTAGATCCTGGAGGAAGATGCATTCTGTTATGTCATCTATTTATATCTGGTGGAATAATGTTTTGTCTTTTTCGTGTATGACTTCTCAGGGCGCAAGCGCGGCTGGAAAAACTGGGAGGTCAAATGGCGTCAATCATTGCAAAACCTATTCCAAATGAGGAAGATTCAAGTATTGACATCATCAGTGATGAAGATGCAGATAATCATGGTCAGTTGAGCCCTGGAATCAAGCAGCAGAATAAAGTCTCTCCATTCAAGAAAAGGTTGTGTATCAGCCATCCTTCTGGCGAAGAAACTAAATCTGGTAGCTATCAAAGCCAACTTCCCTACAATATTGGAAAAACATGAATCATGAAATTTTGCATGTTGTTGGATATATTATGTATATGTAGACATATCTTCAAGCCAACGTCATGTCACGAGCAAATTTCAAAGTCAAGGTCAGCGTACTTGTCATTCAAAGTTGCGCAAGTGTCAATCTGATTTGCTTTGCTTGTTGCTGTGATGATGCCAGTGGACCTACAAGACTTTAACTAGATAAGATAAGTTTATACGGAACATGACACAGTGTTATGATATTTAAATATGCGTTGCTATTGAACCAAGTGCTTGGTTTGGTACCCCTGTGGTATTTAACAGAAGTTGCTTTGTTTCAGCTCCTACCAATGCAAGAAAAATGTTAACAGACACATATCATGTGGTGCCTAAGCCAACCTAGGAATCCTACTGTAAATGTTGCAGGCAAGCCACAAACCATCAAAGATTTTCATCAAGCAACCACATCCTCTAAACCACTTAAAATCTGTGAATTTATGTACAATAGAATAGCAATATTTTGCATCCCAGGAAACAGATATGTTTCTAACAAAAATCTCTGCTTAGTATTTTTTTTTATGACCTCTTCCAGTTAATGGACGATCTAAGAGTATTCACTCAGGAGTTAAATTAACCAGTGAGGAAAGGTACACCACATATGTCAATGTAGTTAGACTGCACTTACGTTTTCAGCATTTCCTTTTCCATGTTTATTGGGACAGATAATGCCTGGTCTGATATTACTTGACCTGGCTAGGGTTGACTGAGGACATGACCAGGTCATGTTTCACATTAAATCTCATCTATCTTAACTAAGTTGAACCACGAGTCTGCGAAGTTTTCTGTTATTTGCAAAAGATAGCTAGGCTGCAAAAGGCAGGAGATATAGAAGATTTAAGCTATTCCATGCACTCATTTCTTAATCTCCAAAGGCTAAGTAAAACTAATTCGCCTTGTAGATGCTTTTATGATTCTGTTGTCTAGAGCAATCCTTTTGGTTCTCTCTTCTTCACTAAAGTTGTTGATATCTTGTTTGTGTTGCCTTGTGGCAAGTCTTAAGAATTAAGAATGCCTATCGTTGCCTTTCCAGCAAATCCAAGGAAACAAGAAGCCAATGATAGATTGGTGCTGCAGTCTGAGAAAAGTGGCAAAGAAGCTCAGGGAGGATCATCATCTCTATCTTTGAGAAAAAAAAATTATAAACATTCAGTAGATCTAAACATACCTGCTTGGGAGAAACTCACGCTTTCTGCTGTTCCATCTCAAGATAAGGTAGATGATAGTTCTTCCCATGAATGTAATGACATTGAAACTGGAAAACTTATGCATCAGTTATTGATCATTGCTGATGAAATAGGTATACTTTCTGGTTTGTGGTGTTGGTTTTTTAGGTTGATAACTATCCTCTTCTTGTTTCTCATGTTGTCATGCAATTGGTTAACTGATCTGTTGGGTAATGACTCCCTAAACAGCCAAAAGGATCAGATTTAGGGCATGGACTACCATCAACTGGTATGGCTGCGAACGTGGAGGATGAACTCGTTGAAGCAATTGAGGTTGATGGAAAACCTGAATTAACAGATTCTATAAACATTTCAACAACCGGTTCAGTTGCCTCTCTGGACCCTGCTTCTGCTAAGCATGGTCAAGGCAGTCTCTCACATCTTCAATTACCAGCAAATCCTCAGAATGCCTATGACAAGGTTGAGATCTCTTTATGCTTCAAGGTCCTTGGATTTAATTTCTGTTGACGTTGGTATTGCTATTCTCTTGAGTCTTCATTCTAAAGATCGTCTACTTTGATATTAGGTAACAAGAATCTCCCTTTATAGTTGTGCAATGGTACTTTCCCAGAGCAAATGGAGACCACTCCTATTTATCGTCCTTTATACTTTATGAATTTAGAAGAAACAGAACACTTGTCCATTGTGTCTTTGGTAGCACTTTCTCATGTTCCTTTTCATAAATCCATTATGCATGTTTTGACAGTTCAAGTACTTTTTGTGCGTAGACATGTAATCTGCAGGACTGAAAAGTTTTGCAACTTAAGGCCACCTCAAATTGACTGTTCTGGTGATCTTATCTAATTTTGGATCCTTAGTAGTCAACATTACCCCTTCTATACAATATATGCAGATTACGTCTAATGGTGGTTTGCTGCTGTATATTTGTGGGTTACCTAATTGGGCTCTTTTGATGGTCTCTTGCAGTACAAGAGGGATGATGAAGATGATGAAGATGTGGATGTGGATGGTGACGAGGATGGCGGTGTTGTTCATAATGGTGTAGGTGGGATCGATCTAAATGCCAAAGTTGGAGTTGTTCACTAGCCAGAACGCAGCAAACGAGTAAGGGAACTGAAAGAAGAAAAATGAATCTATGCAATAACTGCAATCCTTTCTGGCTTGTTAAGATGTTATATAGATAATGATACTAAACACCATCAATTGCTGATTAGGTTCATACGTATTGAAGTGGTTCTTGTATCTCTTTGCTTCTGATGGTTGGTAAGGATATGTTTCAGCTTCCTTAGTGTGAGGATCTTGTAACGTCGGAACAGATGATAGCAACCCTATGACAATGCTTCCGCACTTTATTTCTAGCAATTATTTGAGCAGCCAGAAGACGATCCTGTAAGAATTATAGCCAGGTCAAATTGCATGTCCAGCAAGGTGCATGCTTCTGAAGTTGTGACCGCATCAATTGAACAATTTTGTTAGATTCCAAATTGTGATGCTCAACGTTGTAGGTAATTGTAAGATCCGGGTATCAATCATTTACTAATCCGAAATAGGTAAATTTACTTCATCATGCTGAGTAAAATTGACAGATTTGAAACCTTCTACACTAAAATTCCTGGCAAATGTACCTGAATGAACGGCCTAGTTTTTCATGGTAGAACTGGGGAACCTGCTTAGCGTGGTGCAGAGACCGAGAGGCGTCAGACTAGCGGCTAGTAGGCTGGCAGTCAGCAGTTCAAACTCCAAAGGTGATGCCTCCTTTTGCAAGTCAGAAGTATGTATCTTTTAGAGTTGAGCAAGTACATTCAAGAGGTCTTGCTGCCGTTCGTAAAAAGGTCTAGCACTGAGTTTCCCTTTAATAACACAAGCAGTTAAAAGTAGGGAGGTGGAACGACTATCCAATCCGACAAATATTTACCAAGCAAGCAACAGCACTATTTGTAGTCAAAGATTGCAGAAAGAATATCCATTCGATTGCGTGAAAATTTGAGTTGTCTCAAAACGTATTCTGTTCGTCATCCCTGAATAGTTATCAACTATAAACTAACCGGATACGATGCTTTCGCCCCATATTGAATTTGAAAAGATTTGGTTTTTGACATGAGAGAGCTCTGTGATGAACTTGCATGGTTGGTTCAACAAATTAACTGGATATACTTTAGAACAGTTCATATCGGTCCTGTACCAGGACCTCCAATGCAGATCCTGGTCGTAGTCCCGGTCTGCCAGTTCTATCGTGCTTCCAACTTTATCAAGAAAGGTCGGAGTGCCGGGGATAATCTGGACCTAAATTTCAGTGAGACGATCAGATCTCTGCTTAGATTGACTTTCATTGCAGATCCTAAATTGAAATCCAACCCATCCATGCGCTACTGCATCTAAAATAATTTCACTAATTCACTTGCTAGTCTTTTATAATTTTATTTGACATATAGTTATTATATATTCATTAGACCCGAGTTCGGCAGTACCTTGCCAGATTTGATCCCGAGTTTAACTAATTAAGGTTATCTGATTCGGATCCGGTTTCAAATTCGAAATATTCCCGTCTCGTTCTCTCATTTCCTGGAGCCGCCAAATACGGCAGCCGGAAGAAGGAGCTCCGTCGAACCTCGCCGCGAGAGAGAGAGAGAGAGAGAGAGAGAGAGAGATGAAGATGGTGAAGACGGGGTTCGGGTGCGAGCCCGTGGTGGGATCAGTATCCCTGTCGAAGAAGAAGAAGGACTACAAGGTGACTAACAAGCTCCAGGAAGGGAAGCGGCCCCTCTACGCCATCACCTTCAATTTCATCGACTCCCGCTACTTCAACGTCTTCGCTACCGTTGGGGGCAACCGAGTAAGCAGCTGCCATCTTTCCCCCCTCCTTCCTCCTCCTCCTCCTCCTCGTTCTTGTCTTTCCTTTTTCTTCTTCTTTCTGTCTTATTCTTTCTAGTGTTCTGGAACTGTGCGTTGAGGCTTTTTGACATCCGACTTGAGGACAAGACACGAAAAATTTTGTGGGAGCGAAGAACGCCCATTAGTTGTGGTGCTTCTGTAGAGCTTTTTGGTATTCCCTCGGTTGCAAATAATTGCCATGCCGTGCATAGCTGTGGTGATTATGAGAAACATATTAGTGTCAGAAAAGATAATGATAATTACGGTCGTGGCGACTCGGATAAATTATCTAGTTTTGGTTGGTTTTGTGGTTTGCTTTGGTGGAAATTGTTTCTCTTGCTGTTCACTGTGTCCGTAGAGTGTATCTTCATGGTTCTCAGGCCTGGATTTTATGGATGACCTGGTCTTAGGCGAAATCATGGATAGACAGTTTGATCTTGAGAAAAAAAAAACGCGGAACTTTGATAAATGGAAAATGAGAAATTTCGTCGAAGCTGTCGCTGAAAAACATACACTTACCGCAAGCCTGTCTGAGATACAGGAAAGTACTCTATTAGGCTGCCGTTTCTTTATGTTGTGTTCATGTGGGCGGCTTCTGCTGTTTGTTTTATTGACGGGTGTCTCTAGGTCACCGGTTTCTGTTTACCAGTCTGTTGTTTTTGTTGGTTCGACTTCTAAAGGGTTTTTATCGCTAGTGAATTTGTTCTCATCGATACTGGGTGTCATATAGGAAATTGTTCGAGTTTAAGTGTTTATGGGAGTATCAAGCACATTAGATCACTGATAATTTTTTTGATTGTTTGTATGTTGTGGACGTCACTGCTGTAGGATAAAATTTAATTCTTGAATGCTGACGGTCATTTTACTTCAAAAATTAACGTTAGAAATAAGTTAGAATTTACATACCTTACTAATGGGAATTTATTTTGAGCATGTTTGACTATGTAAGAAGATCGAGAATGCCATTAAATTGCAAATGCAGTTTCACCATACTACATACTTCTAATGTTGTGTTGACTGTTCCATACTTGCGATGACTTAAATGCGGTATTTATAGTTTAACTTCAAATATGATGTGCTATTTCTCAGGTAACTGTTTACCAATGCCTGGAAGGAGGTGGTATTTCTTTATTACAATCATACGTAGATGAAGATGTATGTGAAAGTTTACTTCTTTTTATTTTAAATGACAAAGTTTACTGTCATTTATATGGATACCCTCCATGCTCTAGTTAAACAATTTCTGCCTATCTTGTAGCTCAGAAGGACGAGTCATTCTATACTGTGAGTTGGGCTTGTGATGTTGATGGCACCCCCTTCCTAGTTGCAGGTGGTAGCAATGGTATAATACGTGTTATTGACACTGGGACTGAAAAGATACACAAGGTCTAGCATCATTTCTTCCTGCAGTTTTGAAATGTATCACTATCATTTCTTGTCAAAATTTTTGACATTATTTAAAATGCTGACCCAATGCAGAGTTTTGTGGGCCATGGGGATTCAATTAATGAAATTAGGACTCAATCACTTAAACCTTCCTTAATAGTTACTGCAAGCAAAGTAAGTCTTGTTCATCTTGGTTCATGTGATAGAAATTTGGTCGATTAAATTTTGATGTAACTGATTATTTCACTAGGATGAATCTGTCCGCTTGTGGAATGTGGATACTGGCATTTGCATTCTTATATTTTCTGGAGCTGGAGGTCACCGCAATGAAGTTTTAAGTGTTGTAAGTGCAGTTATCTTTGCAGAAATTTTCATTGCAATATTTGTGTCATGGTGTAATTTATTACTTGATAGGCTCAATATGTAAAATCATGTCAAATTAATTGGAAGTGTTGAATTTTCTAGGATTTCCACCCATCAGATATTTACCGTATTGCAAGTTGTGGTATGGACAACACTGTGAAAATTTGGTCAATGAAAGGTACACACACAACTCTAATGTTGTATTCTAATGCTGCACTTACTAGTGTGAGTTATTAGAGGGTTAATCTTCAAAGGGTTGTCTGATTTACAAACTAGAATGTCAAGTTTTCCCCTCTGGTTATTCTAGTAGATGCTACTCTTTGATTCATTGAGGAGAACTTTGGACCAACAAAGTGGTTGGTTTCTGAAGTTTTTGGTGATTCTTCTCTGGTTTAGTGTTTACTGTGCACACAGGCATGCTGGAGAGTGGAGACGTTTGATATGGCAGGAAACACTATTTTGGTGCTTGGTTTTATTTTTTCATTGCAGAAAAAGTTTGTGAAAAATGAAAATAACTGAAAATTCCAATGACTAATATAAATTCTGGATCACAGTTAGCTTTCTTGTTCATGTGCCTCAGGACGGTGTTTGTCAGTAATCAAAATAAAAGTATCTATAAAGTTATAAACCTATTCAAAAAAGAAAAAAAGGGCAACCATCTTTCTTTTTCTTTGTTTTTGAAATGGAAACATTATTGCTTATGGGACCAGACCAAAAACAAGAAGATGCTAGAATTATTAAACCAGAGTGCCAAAAGATACGGGATGGAACAGTACATGTTTGTGTGATATCATTGTTTCTACATGAGATTAAGGCAAATAGGCTACTTTGTGAATATTTTCTCGTATTATTGTGCTTTTACATAATTGTGCATCATCTTTTTAATTCTATGTATCATGCAGAGTTTTGGACCTATGTTGAGAAGTCATTCACGTGGACTGACCTGCCATCCAAGTTTCCTACAAAATATGTTCAGTTCCCTGTAAGTTTCTTATAATTTCATTCATTGCTCATTTATCTTTTGTCTAATATGTCCATTAATGCTTCAGGTTTTCATTGCCGCTGTTCATTCAAACTATGTTGATTGCAATCGCTGGTTTGGTGACTTCATACTCTCAAAGGTAAGGTTGTGCGAAATGGCTTTTCAGGAATTCTTTTTTTTTTTCCAATTAGCTGCTGTCCTGTGAGATCTTTAGGCAAACTAAATCATATTTTGGAAGACCATGAAAAATAAATTTGTCCATTCTAAGAGTATTCTAGTAGTTACACGGCATGAAAAATAAACTCCAATTTGCTAGTGACTGCTTCATGACCATAGACATTGGGTCACACCTTTATGAACACCTTACAGGCAAATGCATCTCTAATTTTGTGGCAACATCTTTCAAAAAATTCAGATGTTTTTTTCTCCCTTGCAGTCTAGGACTGGCGTTCTACCATCTTGTCCTGAGTCCCAACTTGTTGAATAAAAATGTCCACCTGTATGATGAAAAAAGACAAAATTTCATCAGGAGATGCTTGTGGACCTTTAAATTTTGCTCCAAAATTTGGTTGGTGTGCTTAATCTTGGTTGACTTCTCACCTTCTTTATCTTATTTACTTGGTGATGATTCTGAAATGAATTTTTGAGACGTGTTTGAGTAGTGGAGAAAGTTGTTTGAGGGAAATTCTTCTCCAATCCATATTCTTCCTCACTGGAATACTCCACCAGAAACACTCATTTTTGTATGGTTATTTCTGTTTACTGCATCTTCTCCCTATCTGAATGCTTCACGAGAAAAAACTCATTTTTGTATGGTTATCCCTCTATTCTGTCAAACCCGATATTTTTCTCGCTGGAATGATCTGCCTGAAAACCTAATTTTTGTGAGGGCAGTGTGAAACAGCCACTCTGCCTTTGAAAACATGCCCTTACACCAAGTTAAGGGGTTAGGATAGTTAGTCATCACACTGAAGATGCTGCATTTCAGGTCATTGAATTATTATTTCTTTAGGTTGCTAGCTAATTATATTATCTGTCTCTTGTCCTGTGTGGTTGAACTGCTATTTTAGTGGTGGTTTTAGTTTGGATCTCAGGACGAAAATTTACTTCAAATGCTTATATTTTCTTGAGGTTTATGCAAATGCAACCAGTATAATTTGCAGGGACTGATTGCTCTTGTCAAACACTATTTTGTGAGTGCAGAGTGTTGATAATGAGGTGGTCTTGTGGGAGCCCTTGATCAAGGAACAAAGTGCTGGGGAGGTACACTTGTTTATCTTGCTATCCACTTTACATTTGGCATCCAGTATCTGTGTACAGTGTCTGGGAATATGGCGTGTAGAAGATCAAAGCATTGGTGAATTGAATTCATGTTTTGATCTTTTTCTGATCATCGAGCTAAATTCTTTTCCATTAAGGTGTCATAATGAAAAGAAAAAGGAAATGATCATCATTTTAAGGCCAACAGTAACTGGACATCTAACAATTCATTTCTCTTTTCTCATTTTTCCTTCTTTTTGTCTAGGGCATGGTTGACATTCTTCAGAAATACCCGGTGCCTGAATGCGATATTTGGTTCATCAAGTTTTCCTGTGACTTTCACTACAATTCTGCCGCAGTAGGTAATATCTAATTCATTTTCCTTTTCTTGAAATGCATTGAGTGGTCATAGTTCAAGCATTTAAAATATAGAGAAGAATGCGATATTTAAATGAGTTGCATTATTATTATTATTATTATTTCACCACATGAGATTCTAGATTTCACACAGAAACGTGGAGTTCGGAGCCTAAGCACTCAAAGGAAACTAAAATTTTGTTAACTAGGGATGGGATATAAGGACTAAAATCCCTCATGAATAATCATCAGGAAACAGGGAAGGAAAGATTTATGTTTGGGAACTGCAAGCGAGTCCACCTAATCTCATAGCAAGGTTAGGGCACTCTTGTTCCCATCTTCATTTTTTTTTGCTTAGCGAACTTCTTCAAGTGTATTTCTTGAGAGCCCACTTCATTAAATTGCCTTGCAATATGCTTCATCAGGCTATCGCACGCTCAATGTAGGTCACCAATCAGACAGACAGCAATGTCCTTTGATGGAAGGTGCCTGTGCCTCTTAAATTGCTTCTCTTTTTCCAACCCATTTTGGATAGAATATTTTGGTGAAAATTGTTTTGTTTCTTTGTGTCCTGTGCAGCACCATACTTACCTGTTGCGAGGATGGGTCTATATGGCGCTGGGATGTTGTTAACTGACCACCTTTAAAGCCATTTTCCTATTGCCATCGGCTTCTTGTAAGATTATTTATAAGAATTGTTTCTGTATGATCAATAGAAATCTTTTCCATTATAAAAGCAGTCGCCTTGGAAGAGCAGAACATTCATCTCTCTCTCTCTCCCCCACCCTCCCTCTCTCTCAAAAACTTGTTTGGGGATATGAAATTACAATACAATTGCACTAGATAAAGTTAGCATCTTTTAGGGACCGTTTGGTAACAGAAACAAGTTGTTTCGATTCCTAAAGAATCATGAAATGCTGTCGGTTCCGTGAAGCTACCATAACTTTTGGGACAAATTCGAGTAACAGAAGCAACTTGTTAGTGTTCCAAACACCCTATTAGAGCTACATGAAATGCGAAGGCGCCAACTTCTTAACTCTAAGCAGGTATCCTAAGTTGAAGAAACACGAAAAGGCATATACATTTGGGATTGATTCATCTTAGAAAGGTGACCCCAGTTGGAACAACCTTGGTTCAGTTTGTTGAGGAGCTTCCTTACCATTTTATGCATGACTCACGTTTCTCTTTCAACCCCCATGGTAAAATTGAAGGACACGGATTAAAAACACGAGGATCCGACGTCACATGGATTTGTTGATGTGGTAAACTAATGAAATAAATAAGCTACGAACTTACCATTCACTTTAATAAATTTAAGCACCTCAATGAATTAGAAACACAATGTTATATATACACACACACACCCCATCACTTTTTTGTGATGAACGGTCACCATGACGAGTGGTTCGCATTTGGGACAGACGTCTAAAACTTTGCCAAGTTAACTTGATCAGATTTTATGTAATTAGATTCAGATTTGGCAAGAGCTAACCCAGTCATACAAGTGTTACAAAACACGAAAAACACATCGTTTAGTTTCATCTTTCTCATTTAAAACGGCCGGAAAGCAGAAACGTACGGAAGCGTGCATCATCTTTATGCAACCATGAAGCTCAAATTCGGTATTACGCTGCTTCTGTTGTCTTCTATCATTCATGCAGTGGCAGTCACGGTCGAGGCCAAGTCCTCTCAGCGGAAACGAGCACATCGCCAGCGAGTATTGAATTCTAGAGAGCCTTTTTTTCGGTAAGCAATTTCTATGATCTCTTTCGTTTTAAAAATTTAGCGAATATTGCAAATGGGGTTAGTTAGAATTCTGCTCAAATTTAGCCAGCCGCTATGCTGGATCGGTATATTGCTCAATCCGGTACTGTAGATTTAACTATGATCATACTATCATCATCATCAAACGCATTAATTATAAATTTGTTTCGAAAATCAGATATAGACTTTTGCTGTTTATTTGATCACAAGGAAAGTTCTAGCGAAGATAATTTCGTCAGCACACAGTAGCATTGTTTCAACAGTTGTTCTTTGTCCTTTGATAAATAAAGAACATTCATCTGAAGCGGCATGCTTGAAGCATGGCCTTCTAAATTAGTGAGGGTATGGCATGGCTTAGCTGAAACCCTTGATGGATTTTCTAAGCCTAAATATAATTCGGATTCTTAATTTTCTGAAGATTAATGTATTGATATTTGGAGTTTCGCATGGGTTTCTTCTCCAAGGAATATGCCTATAAATGCAAACTAATCAGAACTTCCACTATTCTCACACAACGATACAGTGATATATGCAAGTTGCAGGTTATTTCCAAACAAAGGTGTAGCACAAGGAGGATGTGCATGAATCAACTAGGCAGCCTTTCTTGCCTAGATTTAAACTTACAGAATCTAGAAAGAATCAACTGCACAATTTTTTGTTATAAGCTTTGAATATGGTCCAAAAGACAGGCGGGAAAATAGTTCAAGGAAGACAGAAAACTGTTTCCGCAAGAGCTTACTTGTAGCTTCCAATAATTTTGATATGAAAAGAAATTGCATTACTTTAGCTAGAGAATTTGTATGTTGCGTGGGTGCCATTTTCTGAAAGTAACATATCTGCTCCTGTTGAATGTGATAATGATCTTACTATTTCATGCTCGCCCAAGAAGATTCGCCTGTTGAATAGTTTAACTCATTAAATGCCCCCTTACTTGAACTAGAAGAATTATGACAATACTGAAAAGAGCCCCCTACCATAAGCATAAAAGAAAATTAGAAAGTCGTAGGCCTCTTTTGCTGTGGTAATGTGCATTGCCTCATCATCTGCTGGCTTCTCCGTTTGACTCTTAAAAGTCAATCACATTGGTTACTAAACAACAGAGGAAACTCTAAGAGGGTTGACAGGCACGACCATAACTTGAGATTATGGTCGGCATTATTTGGCAATAGTAATAATTTGCCCTAAAGATTAGGGCAGATTTATTGCCAAATATTCCCATCAATCCTCTGGGGCAAAATAAGAGGGGGTGGGGGTCAAAGTAGTAGATGGCAGTCCAATCAACTGGCACATGTAGTTGCAGGCATGCTTGATTAGCTTACCTCATGCTTGAGTACACTTCTTCAAGGAACTTTCAACTCGGCATTCATCTTGCACTTTTGAGGGCTAGCTAGGATGTGAAAGCATCTCAGTCCATTTTTAAGGCACCGGTCTTGTTTGTTGGTCATCTTTATGAACTCACACGCAATGGCTGAATATAGTGATTGCAAGCCCAATTAAGGGCTGGTTGCGTTTTAGTTTTGGGTATTCTCACGTCATCGGGAAAATTCTTTTTGCACCTTTTTGATTCTGCCCTTATAGGTTTTCCTTTTCTTTTTTTTTTTCTTTTTTTTTTTAAAAAAAAAAAACCTGCTGATTGAGTTCAATCCGCTCAAATATGCTTTGGCACAAAAAAAAAAAAGCAAAGCAAAAAAAAAAAAGATTTGATTTTAGCTGTTGGTTTTGTACATACTGCCATGCCTGCAGACCGGAGGAAAATCTATGGATCTTTTCCCTTTCAAAGAGTAGACTCAAGTGACACGGGCATTTTAGCGAAGTTCCCATGCTTGGACCATCCTACGTTAATCCAAATACTTGGACGAACATGCTTCAAACTCATCAAGCTTATTAATTTTATTTTTTTAATTTGTTTTTAACTCAGGTTCTTCATTATATCAAAAATTTAAAGAATTATATTTTGATCTTTGTTAAAATTTTAAAACCATAATTCAACCCTAACAACAAAAAATTCTTAACTTTATATATATATATATATATATATATATCTTCTATTTTGTCATGCTTGTGCCTTCATCTATATACGCATACTCAAACCTGTACTTATAAGTTATAACTATGGTCAGTGTTATTGGTGCATGATCCTTAGGAATCCTAGATACTATGTTATACCCGGTACGCATCAACCGACCTGTACCGGTCGTGTCGACAAAAGAAGGTTAAGAATAAAATTGGATTTCCTAATATCGACTGATAGAGGAACAGAGAGAATCGATCAGCGGGTACACTCGTATCAGCCGATATTTTAGAGGTGGTCATTTCATGTCCGGTTGAAGTTTGGAAGCGCGTGAAATTTGCCGTTTCGACCCCATCCGATCCCCGAAGCTGGTTATCCCCACCAGATTAGCTGCTGATCACGTTGTTCATCGGGCTGCGGTCAGATCTTGTCTTTAATATCACAAATCTGTGGGCTAATGTCAAATTATTACAAGGTTATTCACAGTCGTACTGGCATAGAAGGGTGCCGCAGCTATTATATAAGTGCCGCCCAAGGAAAAGAAGGCAAAGATTCGATGGCGATCATGGTGCTGAAGCTCGTAATCTTGCTTCTTCTTTTCTCGTGCGCTGCTGCGCAATTCACCAACCGTTATCTCAATAGCCGCTGCTCCAACACCTCCAATTACACCACCGGAAGCATGTTTGAGAATAACATGAAGGTCGTCCTGGCCAGCTTGACGACGGACGCCCCTCCCTCTGGCTTCTCCAACAACACCACCGGCGAAAGGCCCAACCAAGTCTACGGCCTCGCTCAGTGCAGAGGCGACATCACCGGCGAAGGTTGCACGGAATGCATTTATAACGCAACCATCGACGTCGTCAAGGAGTGCCCCCATTCATCTGATGCCATCATATGGTACGAGCACTGCCAGCTGCGGTACTCGAGCGCAAACTTCTTTGGTGTACTCAACATGAAGGATCTTGCTGCCTGGTGTTACAAGCAGGAAGCAAAGAACCCTCTCATCTTCAGCCAGAAGCTGAAAGTTCTGCTAAACTCTCTGGGTTCTGAGGCAGCCATGAATGCTTCATTTTTTGCTACGGGGAGCATGGTGTATGAACAACCGGAGACGATATATGGTTTGACTCAGTGCACAAGGGACACTTCCGTAGTTGATTGTAAAAGCTGTTTAACGGCTACGATTGAAGCGATGCTGAAATATTTCGGCACCAATGTGGGCGCTGAGGTGGCTTCAGGGAGTTGCCGCGTTAGGTTCGGTTTGACTTCGTTCCTTGACACCGCACCATCTGGAAGTCCGCCACCACCTCCATCTCCACCTCCACCTCCGCCATCGCACTCATCTCCACCTCCACCTTCATCATCACATCCACCACCGCGACCTCCAAATACAGGTCAGTGCTCTCTCTCTCTCTCTCTCTCTCTCTCTCTCTCCATCTATGTAGCTAAATGCAAGTATTTCTGAATGCAGACAAGGCGAACCACTCAAGCGCAACATCTGCGGCTATGATCACTGTCATCACTCTTGCCTGGATGTCTACATATTGGCTGCTCATGGTGACATCATAGTTTATAAAATAGGGCTGATCATGTTCGGTTTCTTCGTGCAGACAGCAAATCTACACGGTCTGCTTCTTTCATGTGTGATCTCTGAGTTTATTTTGTTGATTTGTTCTTCTTCTTTGTTGTTGACGACAGCACTTTGACAGACTCCAGTTGTTCAGAATTGCTTCTCGCCAGAACCTCCTCTTCCTCCGATCTAGTTATAACTTGTTCCAAATTTTAGTTCACAAAAGTATGCGTGTAAGAATTGTTTCTCCTGTAGTAGTCACTGTTTTCCAGAACGACATTGAAGGAACCTCATGTTGTTGACCCTGTTGCTGGATGCGGTTAAACCCCTTAGGCTACATCTATAGTTCGTCGGTCTGCATAAAGAGTGACTTCCATGGGAATCGAATCATGACTACCAAGATGAGAGCCGATGTCAATCATCACAGTTAGGCCCCAGAACGAGACTATTGTTAGGGATCCGAAATAACAAAATAAAATAAAAGAAACCGCAGAAGAACCCCTTTCTATAAGGGAAAATGTGCAATGCAAGAAAGATAACTTCTTGAAAAAGACAAAACTTGCCCTCATGTTGAAAAGAGTGGAGTCATAAAATAAGGACATGTAACTAAAGACATCTATTTTCAGGCCTGTAGGGGTGTCAATGGTTCGGATCCAGTAATCAGTTTGATTCAGAAAGAAACTATCAGTTTTACTAGTTAGTCAAGCAAGTTTCGGATTTGCTAATGGATATTTTTACCAAGCCTGACATTGTCCAATTGGGGAGGACATCCGAAACTAACTACTGGTAAAAGCTGAAATCCGACTTTCATTTTCCTACGAGTCAAAATTAAGCAAGTCCTATTGGTTTGATATGGATGGTACGTAGTTACAATATTACATTCTCTATATATACCTACACGCAGGGATTATTAACCATATTATGTAGAGAACAAATATGTAAAGCACGTTATCACAATAACTGACAAAAAGGAAATCATTACGTTATGTCAACGAAAAGAAGAATATGCTAAGCAATGATTGACATAAGATCAGTTAAATCGAGAGGAATTGCGGTATGCAGTAAACGAGAGAATGACATTTTGGCAATTTATTAAAAAGAAATGTCCTTCGTAGCTTGTTTATCTTGTTTCGTTTTCAATTTTGTCTTCTTCATTGTGAATTAAGAGTTCTTTAGTTATTAACCATAAAATTCTTGCACCAATATAGTGCATTCAAAAAGCTTGGAGTTTATTTCCCACTTGTCATTTTGTTGACTGAGCTTTTCCACGGTGTTGTTTTCTTATACAGAATTGTCGTTGAGCTCACCCTTTTTTTTTAAAGGAAAGGGGCATTTATTAAAAGAATGAATGCTTTCAAAAAAAGGAAAATTTCAAACTAAGGGGTGCGCATTATACTTTATTTAACTATATTAATGACGTGCGGTTGTGGGGCTTCTACTTTCGTGTATTCAATAAATTAGATTTAAGAATAATTAATTACTCGTTAATTTATTTCTTTGACGATATGCTAGACTAATTTGTCTTATTTAAATTAGGTTTTACCAAAAGTCAGAATTTGGAACCGAAGTTTGTAGAGTTTGAACCAAGTGAAAAATTACATGAAGGTAAAATGCTGAAACCGGATTCTTAATTTGTAATCGTTACTATGCTAAATGTGGTTGGGACAGAAAACTACGGCCAGAATATGGTAGTAACCCATGATTGTTTTCTTCTTGTGGAACTAATATCAATTGCTGTCAATTAATGCAAAAATCAAGAGAAAGAGATGACAGGAGTTGAGCATGCATGACGGGGCAAGAAAGGCTGAGTGACATCATCCACCAAACATATATATATAGATTATGACTTAAAGCTATTGACAAACCGATCCAATGGATCCGCTTGTATTGTAACAAGTCTCTATTACGAGCTGAACTGGAGATAAGCGGACTCGAACCGCTGACATCTGCCACAGGGTAAACCACCGCCTCTGAGGCCTCCCCGACTGATTCTACCATATATATATATATATATATATGTTGGGTGGATGATGTCACTTACCTATTTAAGTCAGACTGTTCACCTAAACCATATAGGTCGTTGACAAGAAAATAATGAAAAAAATGTATGAAGTAATAATATACGACGAAAATACTTAATCACCATTGTTCTTCTTATTTTTCTATTAACAGTCTACTATATTATTAGATCATGGTTGGAGGACGAAAAAAATTAGGTTCCACCCAAAGCTGGTTATATGCACAGGCCTGTGTACAAAAATTCGTGCAAATTGGTAACTAAAAGGTTTTAGAATTCAATAATAAAATTAAATTGAGAACAATAGCCAACGAGCAACAAATGCCCAAGGTGTGAATGATTGTGTCAGTCTATATATGCAGGCCATTATGACTGATATAGTCCTCTAAATGGCAAAGAAGCGTCTTTGTTTATTGGTCATGCAAAGAAGCGTCTTTGCTTATTGGTCATGTCCCTTTCGTTATTCTATACCCTTTTGTTATCTCAAACACAACAAATATTCATTTGGTTGTCTCGATGCGTTATTTGGTCATGCCCCTTTCGTTATCTTAGACCACTTTCGTTAAGACCTATTTCATTGTTGTATGCTTCTGTCGTTGCCGTAGACGCTACAAGACCTGTTTAATTATCTCATACACATTTCATTTTCTTTCAAACACTATAGGGCGTCCCACCCATTTCATTATCTTAGACACTATAGAACGCATTATTTGGTCCCGCTCCTTTTGTTATCCGAGTGGCTATTTGATTATACCCGTCCCTTTATCTCAGATGTTACAGGACACATGTTAAGATTGTCTGCGTTCGTGTAATGTTAGAGGATAAGTAAATATGTATATTGTATATTTTTTTACACCAATATCAATATTGAAAGTTTATATATTGATAGTAAGATCCACTCTCTTTTGTAAGCTCGTTATGTGTACAAGGTGGTAAACAGAACTCTCTCTCGGTCTGACCAAGATGAAGCCGAGAAGCTCGGTAACCATTATTGTAAATCTCCGTCTTTGTTCCATCAGTATTGGTTCTACGCTTTCTGGCTGCGTCCTTATTGGTCAGGAAAAGCGAATGAGGAGAAGAACAAGAAGTTTACTAGCAAACTCGGTCGGGTGATGGCACTGAAGTCACTGGCATAAAAGAGTCAATAATTTTCAACCTGGACAGCAGAATAGCGGCCACCACCCACTTCTCCGAGGCAAACATGCTTGGGCGTGCAAGGTGGGTTGGGTGCAGTCTACAAGGTAATCTTCTCAGTATCCTTCATAACTAAGCTAGCTCCCTTTGATATACAAGTGACCACATGTGGTAACGACTGATAGCGAGCACTTTTTAGGGCCGACTGGAAGATAATCAAGAAATTAATCGCTGTAAAAACGCTTTCTTAGCAATTTTAGGCAAGGAGCAAATGTTCAAGAATGAGGTGAAGTTGGTAGCCAAACTTCATCTCTGGAACCCGGTTCTTCTTCTTGGGTGTTTGCCTTCAAGCAAATGAAAAAGATACTGGTCCATGAATAAGTGCCTAATGGGAAACTTGACTACTTTTCATTTGCTCAGATCACTGAAGATTCTGTTCTCTCGAGGAGTCGAGAGTACCATCTGAAATTATTTCTGTTCTTTCTCTAATTCGTTTTGATACCTCACCATCCTAGTATGTCCAACCGGTTTCTCTTTTCCTGCATAATACTTGCACTGATCATGACCAAAGGCGATCAAACAACAGCAACCACGTCCGCGAGAATTTTGGATGGATCTAAACAATAAGGCAAAGAAAAAAAAGTCATGTTCTGTTTCGTTACGAAAACAGAAAATGAAGAATGAAAGAAGAGTAGGTGAGAGAAGTCGAGAAAAGCGGTGGAACTCGAGGGGAAAAGAAAAAGGAAGGAAAAAGCAAGCGTCCTACCATGGGGAAGAGCAGAGGGCCACGCGACGACTTGACTTATTGAACTTTAGGTCTTCCCTGGTGGCTTATCATGGAGAAGAGCGGGTGACTGCCTGTTGGCTTTCAGTGGACGGCAATGTGAATGAGTTGTAGACGCATGTTTGACCTCAAGAGCGACGTTTGACTCCGCATGTAATTTTTTTCAAAGAAAAAATCACGCACCCGTCTGCATATATACGCCTCTACGCGTTTATGCATTCGGCCGACATCAACAATTTAAAATTTTTGACTACTTTTGATTTGCTTTTTCGTAATTTCTCTGCGATGCGGAGATAAGATAATGGAGCATATGGGCCGACTCCGCCTCATCTCGACTTCGGCGTCCAGCTTCCACCGTTCCAATGACAATAAATTTTTCAAGTGGTGTAGCTGTCTGCAGACCATAAACTGCGAATTGCTCAGCCTTTAATTCCTCCCGTTCCTTCACCGCCCGGTACGCTGCTCTTAGCCAAGAAAGAAACTCGTGACCTGCTCTCATGGCGAAATGGAAGCTCTGGACTGTTCTCCTTTTTTTTGCATCAACGTCTCACATCGGTAACGCTGCAATTCCTGGTTATGCCAATTGCCCAACCACTTCAAATTACACCGCCAACAGCACCTATCAGAGAAACCTGGAGGCGCTCTTCCGCAATCTCTCCTCCGCCGCCCCCGACAAAGGCTTCGCCACTGCCACTTCCGGCCAAACCCCCGACCAAGTCTACGGTCTCGTCCTCTGCCGTGGCGACGTCTCCGCCGCCGACTGTGCAGTTTGCATCTCCAATGCCACTTCCAAGATCGTCCGGGACTGCCCCAACAAAAAATCATCGATCATATGGTTCGACAACTGCCAATTGAAATACTCCGACGAAAACTTCATTGGGAGGTTGGACATAAGCAACGAGCTTCCCTTGATCAACGTCAATAACATATCCAACGTTGACCCGGGTCGTTTCAGTTCACTGCTTGCTTCTCTCATGTTCAACCTCTCCTCGTTGGCCGCCGCAAATCCATCCGGCCGGTTCCTCGCGGCCGGAGAGGTGAAGTTCAATGACTTCGAGAAGATATACGCGTTGGTGCAGTGTACAGGGGATATTTCTGCCAATGACTGCAACGATTGCTTGACGCACGCCATCTCTGTTCTACCAACGTGCTGCTCTTGGAAGATAGGCGCTCGGGTTCTAGAAGGGAGCTGCAACATAAGGTTTGAGACAGACCCATTCTACAATTCCACGGCGGTGGCTCTGCTGCTCCGATCAGCAGGAGGAGTTTCGCTTCCACCACCGACAGGTCAAACAACCACCGCCGCTCCACCTCCTTCCGATGCAACGACAGGTTGGCTACTTGGCTCCTTCCTATTTCTTCATTATTATGGTTAAGCCTTAGTCGCCAGATGGTGAAGTCGACTTCGTTTAGACGGGGCTGGTTGCCTTTTAGTTATGGGTATTCTGCACTTTTTCCAGGGTAAAATGACATTCAGTAGAAAGTTTTTTTTTCTTCTTCTTTTACATTTTTATGATTGAATTCAATCAAACGGAACATCGGATTGAATCTGCTTTTGTAATCGTCATGGTTTCATATAAAGCTTTCATGGTTAGGATCATCTATTTAGGCATTTCTATAGCAGACACCGTTTTCCCTTAATGCTTTTAAAAATCTGAACCTTCGATCAATTTTAACGTACGTGTTGCTTACAATGGTTGCTAATCTTGGTTCGTATCTCTCGCTAGTTCGTAATGTATCAGCAAGTTGCCGATGTGATTTACTTTCTTTGCAAAATTTGCATGCTTTTTTCTTCATTTCCTATTCATTAAGAAAAAGGATGCACTAAGAGAAATTAATTTATCTATAAAACCCCTTGATGTGCCTTGTAGACCCATATTGATCTGTTCGTACGTGACAGTAGTGGTAACTTCTGAAGGCATGGACTTTCACTGCAGGATTTCCCGACCCATTTGCTTGACTCTTACGGCAGTTTCCTTTGAAAATGGTCTATTTCTTGGCTTATGTAGGAATAAGATGATGCATGGATCCAGACTTGTAGACTTTTTGGCTTCTCTATGTGTTCATCAAACCCTTGGGGGACGACGTTTGAATGACATGCATTCTAATCGCTGTTTTGGAAGCTGATCGGTAATTATCAAAATGCCTTCAATAAAATAAAATAAAAAGAGATGGTTTTAGAAAGATGAAAAAGAGATTATGAAATGTTAAAAAGTTTAAAAATGTATTTACTTTTATAAAAATTTCTAAAATAATCCACCTCTTTTTTTTTTAGTGCATATTTGTTGTGTGCACAGTAAATTTGAAGGAACAGGGAGCAGTTTCTTTTTAGGAGAGGAAATATTTTATCTTTTCCACTCAGGTCCCGCCGGGTAATGTTTCATTAGAAGTATAGTAAGTGTCGATGAAAAGTTATTTTTACTGACATCCATTTTCGGTTGTCAATAAAAACAAAATTTCAAAGACATGTATCTTGCACGCGTCAGTGTAGGTCAATATGTTCAATCATTTCATCCTTTAGACGTCATTCAAAGTCAATCATCAACGACCTCACCTTTTGGATGTCGGTAAAAATGTATTTTCACCAACAACCTCTTCTCACGTGTCAGTGAATCTACGTTTTTTCATCGTTGATACCGTCCATGGGAGAATAGACGGACCTTCAAGTTAACCTCCTCTTTGACCAAAGGGAAACCCTATCATTGAAAAACACATGTTTTTGTTACACGATTGAAAAGATTGTGGTGGGACATGGAAAATTTTATAAATTGACCGGTAAACGGAATGAGCGCAGGCCAGACGAAGTCAAGAAGCTCGATGGTCATCATCATCTCCGTCGTTGTTCCGTCGGTGTTGGTCCTATGCATTCTGGCGGTGGCGGTGTTATTGATGAAGAAAAAAAACAAGAGGAGAACAATTCAAAGCATAGTAACAGAGTCGGTTATTCAAAACGAAGATCTTGATAGGAAGGGGTCATTAATTTTCGACCTGGACAGCATAATAGTTGCCACCAACAACTTCTCCAAGGCAAACAAGCTCGGGCAAGGTGGGTTCGGTCCAGTCTACAAGGTAAATTGCATTCAATATCCCTCCATGTGACGAGGCCAGTTCTCTTCATCTATGAAAACTGATTGGTGGGTATTGGTAGGGTCGACTCCTAGATGGTCAAGAAGTCGCAGTAAAAAGGCTTTCTAGCAACTCCGGACAAGGAACGAGTGAATTCAAGAATGAGGTGCAGTTGGTAGCCAGACTTCAGCACAGGAACCTGGTTCGGCTTCTGGGGTGTTGCATTGAAGCTGATGAGAAGATTCTGGTCTACGAATACGTGCCCAACGGAAGCCTTGACTACTTTTTATTTGGTCAGTCTGCTCTACTTTATACTCTGGACAGCACATATCTGAAATTATTTCCTTCTCTATCTATGCACTGCCTTTTCTAGTAAACACAATTAAATTAATGAACATCTAGTATGACCGTTCGGACGCGTATTAGTATATACTCAGAAAGGCAAACAACGTACAGTAACCACGTCTTCGTTCTGCCTTTCTCGTGATTGTGACCTTTCTTCACAAAATTAGAGAGTAAATATGCCCTTTTCTAATTAGTGTATGCCCATCATTCATGTGCTTCCGTTTTCCTATCAGTCTTTGTGCTTTAAGCTCAGATTCCTGATAGTGTTTTCAATCATTCACAACTCTGCTTGTCAAAAGAAGGTAGCACTACGGAGGAGGGAGAGATTAAATTAATAAGTAATGCGTCATGGCAATTCGCAAGACTGAACTGAAATGTTCGACATTATTTAATGAACTCTGAATTCAGATCACCCTCCACAATGTCAACCTCCATCCATCAATGATTAAGATTTTGTTTATCTAACATTATATATATATATATATATATATATATATATATATATATATATATATATACATCGGCCATCAAAATATTCTGGCCTGTTTCACACACAGAACCAGATCGATCGGGGCGTATGTGTACATGTATATATTAGTTCTATACATTGCTATGCATACTGGTGGCTTTTCGAATCAATCCGTTCCGTTAATTCACTTCTTTCAATTTCGTCCTCTCATTTCAACTGTCTAACCTATCCTTGCAATGTTATCCGATGGCTGAAGGATAATATTTCTTTTTCTTTATGAATCATGTCTTAACAAATTATAAGATACGAATCCTCGCGTTTGCAAGTATCTTTTCACGAAAGTATCCACTGAAAATTGACATTCATGCCATGCAACATAAGTATCCATAGAGGAAAACTGAATACACCACAATGATCTGATCATCTCCCCAAGACTAAACGCCATACACTGCCGCTGCACACTTCCTCTGCATCGATGTGCTAATTATCTGCTTTTGTTTCTTGCATCCCACCAGTGGCGGAGCCAAAAATTTTTGGCTATGGGGCACTAGTACATAGTTTGTGAACAAATTTTGTACATGACTATAGTTGTAAACAAATTTACAATTGGTTTCCAAAAGCAAGTAAAAAAAAACTATAATCATGTACAAAATTACATTTGGCCTAGCATAGAAGCAACGGACATTTGCCTGTTGCTGCTGCTGAACTACTTTGATTCAACTACTCTTGAATGTGCTTGATACGTTATCAGACTCTACTCACTTTATGATGCAAAAAGATATCCTTGGTGCATGATAGCATTGCCTTTATAGCAAGATCAAACATATTAAAATAGATTTTCATTTCATTAACAGACAACTGCAATGCAAAGTATATTTCTGCAATAACATATTTCATATATTCTGTCCAAAGCCATTTGGGTTGCATTTTTTGGTCGAATGACCATAGTTAAAGGATTGCATGAATAAGAGATTAAATATCCACACATCAGATGCCACATGGGAATCTATAGATCAAACGTGAAGTCAGTCGTAGAACAGAGGAAGTTTCTTGAGGATTTTTAAAATTAAACTTGTACAATGTCTATTGAGCAGTTGGCATACTGTCTTTTTTATGATGTTACTTGCAGAAATCAGACATCATACTGTAAGATGTCTATTGAGCAGTTGACATCCAAATCTGTAAGATGTTTAAGGTAAATGACTAATGATATGGGGACTGGGGTTCATATTTGGCAAAGTTAGAGCAACTCATGTTTGCATCAAATATCTTAGGAAACAGAGACATTTTCTGGCGAATTTAAGAAGAAAAGGCCTCTGTCTAAAAACAAAATTTCCCCACCAACAGAAATGAAAAACACCTGATGCCATCCGACTCTTATCTACAGCAACCTTTTTGTTGAGAAAAAGCTGGAGGATGGATTGTGCGTGCAGCTCAAACACTAGGCCTTTTTGAGGCGACATGTAAAAGTTGATAACTTGATGAGCATCAAAAACTCATAGCTCATGTGCACATGGCTTCCTTTTTTAGGAAAGCTCGAAAAACTCAGTCTACCCAATAGCCAATGAAGCTGTAAAGAGTGCCAGATCATGGTCTGTTTACTTTCTTTTTCTACCAGCAAGCTTACAGCTCACGGTTGATTCCGCAAGTTCCACTGTAAAATTTGATAGTGCCATAGTGGAATGCAAGCATCTAATTTTTCTGGTACAGCATACTTCCTTTGTATCAGTAGGCAATAAACGCAACAGCCAACAAGACAAAGTTGTTTATTATGACTGCTGAACTGCGTTTGCACTCATCAAAACATTCCATATATATAAACAAGAATGCCGGAATTTTACATCCAGAGAAAGCAAAAACAGATGAAAAGCGTTGAAAAAGGGGGAAACAAATGAAAAATGAAAACCCAACACCATTCAAGAAGAAATGATTCATTCAATCATTCAATAAGAAGAAATCATTCAAGAAAAAGAAGAAGCACCTGGCGCCCGCCGCCCTTGGACTTGTTGCACCTTGCAGCCTTGCCCTTCGAGGCTTCGCCCCTTCCGCCCTTAGGCCTTCCTCTGAGTTTCTACTTTTGGGTGAAATTCCAATTTGGGCGGGCGACTGTTTTATGTTTTCTGGAGCTGGATCGCTGTGAACTGCTGAGACCCGATCCGTTTTGGCGTGGACAACACGAGTGTGAGGCTGGGTTGAGGCTCCATTTCACATGGAGCTTTCTTGGGCTGGCGTGGGCAGGCGCCCACGCCTGCCCCACGCTGGCTCCGCCACTGCATCCCACCCAAACATACTTTTCAGAATTACGAGTTCTCAAATCTTCAAACGTGTTTAACAGACTCCGCGAAACGGATGCAGTTAGATTGGGGTACTCGTATGAGGATCGTAAATGGCATAGCAAGAGGACTCCTCTACCTCCATGAAGATTCTCGGCTGAAGATCATCCACAGGGACCTGAAGGCCAGCAACATACTACTAGATAAGGAAATGAATGTGAAGATTTCGGATTTTGGAATGGCAAAACTTGTGCGGTTGGATGAAACGCATGGCAATACAAGAAGGATTGCTGGGACGTAGTAAGTGACTAAAATCTAATCCCGACCTCAACTGCATCAGATTACTTAATTGGATTAATCCAATAGGATATATGTGCCGGTGGAAATTGTAGCACGAATGACAGAATGCGTTTAGCAAGCTCATTTCTGCTCATGTTTGCAAACGTCAAATCTGCCCATCATGATGCACCACAAGCACTAAATATTGTCCTATAATAAGATACAGTAAACAGTTTTTCTGTCTCTTGCTTGGCAGTGGTTATATGTCACCGGAGTATGCAATGCAGGGCCTGTTTTCTATTAAGTCAGACGTGTTTAGCTTTGGAGTTCTGCTGCTAGAGATTGTGAGCGGTCAGAAAAATACATCATTTGGCACCTCAGAATCCAGTCCGAATCTCCTTAGTCATGTAAGTATTTTCATATATTAAACTGATTTATGACCGTTACTTGTACGCTTCTTCATATTTCTGATCCCCATGGTGAAATGCTGCAGGCGTGGAGGCTTTGGAGGGAAAACAGGGCAACAGAGATAGTGGATAGGGAATTGGTTGAGTCCTGTGAAATGAGGGAAGCGGTGAGGTGCATTCATGTCGGGTTGCTATGTGTTCAAGAGGATCCAGTACTAAGGCCAACGATGTCCTTAATTGTGCTCATGCTCACCAGCAGTTCTCTTACACTTGCTCTTCCTTCAGCTCCTGCTTTCTGCTGGGGCAGAACAATTATGGAGTCCAATTACTCATCCGACGGATCATCTACTGGACTGATGAGATCAGATGCATCAGGGGGCGTCGCGAGGTCTCCATGGACAAACGATGTGACAATCTCACAGTTGGACGCTAGATAGCAATGCTGTTTGTGTATGTACCTGTTTTTGTTTGAGCAAATCTTTCGTTAATTTTCTAGACATGCAAATACGGATTGAAATAATTTGGTGGGCATGTTCCATAGAAGAATGTACTGATACGTGGCTCTTGAATCGAGTACAATTGTTTGATTCGAGTTCTGATAACAAACACAGCCAAAAGCTCTGTTGGAGGCCGCAGTAAATCCCCTTAGCGAGTTAATTAGATATATTTGCCTGAACTTCAAGTTAGATACTACTTATGGCTTTGCATGTTATGAGATAATACTCATACAAGTGGAATCATGATCGAACATTCCTGCCCTGCTAAATATGTCAGCCGCTGAACGTAGTACCGACGCAGTTGAGTTCAGTTTGGCTACTAAATTCAGTATACGACAGGTTTTGCGTTTACAAACGAAGCAGTTAAGCTTTTGTCAATACATTGAACAAATTCACAAGAGATTGATTAACAACTAAATGTTGTTCCGTTAACTGGTTTCTACAAAATGGGGGAAAAACTGATTGCTGAAATAATTTTCGTTTAACAAATGATCGAAAGGGTGCCAACAATGTAACATCCAGCAGTATGTTCGCTTTCAATCTTGCCAAAGACGAAGTTCAATCCCAATATGTCGTGTCAGCTGCATATTAAGTACACTGGCAATGACCTAAAAAGATTATAAAGATGTAGCGAGGCATGTGGAGCCCTTGTTCCATCAAATGTTGCCGAAAAAGTTTCAGAAATCGCATATCTTTTCTGAAATTTATAGAAAATCTGAAAGATAGGACCCGGCCAGCTCAATGCAATTACTTCTGCAAAAGCAATGCCACTTTCCAGGAATAAAGAGAAAAGCTGACTTTAGGGAGGACTCCCCCTCAACTAAAGACTAGCTGGGTGTTCCCTTGATCTGCATGGTTCTACTCATCATAATCCCAGATGGGACCCGTTTCTCCTTACATGATGCAGTGCTTCCTGGTGACATCTCCATGACTCATTAAATTAAGAACGCCTGTCGGTGATGCAGTTTGAAGACTACCGAAATCCCGTCTATCTAACTCGGAGTAAATTAATTTTGCGACTTTACATTGATTTGTTAATTAGTAAACAATAAGCCTGAGATCTTTTGTGCTAGTATCGATTCTATTTAACAGAATGAAGACCAGTTTGGTCAGTTATACAACGCTGGGATTTGATCTGAGGCTAATATCACTGTGATTGAATGAATATTTCCAGATTTTACTAAAATCAGATATTGACAAAAAAAAAAAGTGAGCCTAAGTGGCATTCTTGTGGACAGAAGCAGGACGACATCCAATTGATCACTCAATGGATGTGCTGCTGAACCAATGAACTCAATGGGTGTCCTAGCGTATCGATATTGATCCAAGAATCGTGACTTGGGCTGTGAGGCAAAATCTGGCAGCTGACTAATTTCAAATTTTCATAGCGCTTTAGGCATTTTCAGATCGAAGAATGTCCAGCTATTGGACAAGTCTCTATAAGTGGCGTATACCACGTCATGGCGTTCCTGATTATGATGTTCATAGAGTTATTAACTTAGATTTAGTTTCAAAGTTCTTCCTTACGAACCTTAACAAAACGATGAACTGGTAATGTCCATGTTTGTCCATTAAGGCTCCCTCTCATCTTTGCAATAACACATGCATCTGAGATGGATCGTGCCGTCAAGGTCAACATTTCTTTCTCAAGACGTAAGCAGCTCGGTTTCTCATTGTTGTAGCGAGTATGCAAATTGAACACCTCTTGGTAAACCTAACAAATTAATTTCTTTGGCAACTCAAATTAGTTAACCTCCTTGTAATTTGTTTTCACAGGTTTAGTCACAGTAAAAAATCTTGTGATGTTCTGTGAATTTCTCCAGCCACCCGACATCATCCAAGGAATGGGATGAACGGTTCGGATTTTGCGAATCCGAGCCCATTTTTCAGGTAAGGTCAAAAGACGGAGATGGACAGTCTAGAATTCCGAGCTCATTTTTCCGGTAAGGTCAAATGATGAAGGTGAACATTTGAGAATTCCGAGCCCATTTTTCAGGCAAGGTCAAAAGATGAAGATGAACATTTCCGCAAGAAACAAATTGCGGAAGAAACGAAGGGACCGTAAACTACCACGTCTGATGCCAAAAAAGATTCACGTACGGCATTGAGAATGAATCAACCAGTAAAGTATGTCTTAAAAGATAACCTTGACAACATACAGCTACCTGCTCAGTGGCGACGTTTTACCGCGCTTAGCCAGGTTGGGTCCCTTTTGGCCTCCAAAACGAGGCCTGCGCTTCAAGCATTCCTTTTGGGACAGTGGCTCAACTCGAGCAACATGTTCTTGGCTCCAGTCTGACTGAGTATAACTTGAGTTGGAGCCAACTCTTCCGACACTCGAGACGAGTTCGAGCGGGCCAAGCTCAGCTTGAACTTGGCTCTGGCAGTGGCGGCAGCGGTGATGTTGTTCGTGTGGACCGAAGAAACAAGAAAACCTCCACCGGTTGAGTTTGAGTGTTCAGTCTCTTGTTAATAGTTTCAGATGTTTAAACTGATCTCATTTGCATTTCTAGCTTGAACTGGACCTAATTTTGCTCATGAAAGGCCATGGCGGCATTTATCTGGGACTTGGTACTCCACCTTGTAGGGGATCCTGATTTGGAATTGCTCCCTACAAGGTCTATAGATCAAGTGGCTTACGCTTTCGTGGGATCATATCATTCAAGAGTTTACATAAAATGACAAATGAGTCGCAAGAGGAAGGCAACTGGCAGCTTCATTATGACCCCACGGTGGCGGCTCGGTAAAATTTCAGGCTCTACCATCGTTGGTGATATAGAAGAGAAAGTCCAACCTTTTTTGTTAGCTCTGGGTAAGAAAACAATATATAGTGGCCCAAACTAGCAGGTTATATGTTTGGTTGTGCTGTCAGTTTCGTTATGGGTCATTTGGCAGTATGGACACCTTAAGAAATTTGCCTTAGTAATTGGGGTAATGGAACATTAATTTTAGTGTTTTATGAATCTGTCTCAACTATTAAAATACATTTATGTGATATCACTGGTGCCAAATGACCCATAATCTTCTTTAATTGATATTATGCTCAGGGCCTTGACATTACGAGTGGATATGGCTATAGATATCCCTATTATCGTTGCTAGCAATGACGAAGCCAAGTATACAAGGAGTCTAAGACCGTTCAGAAAAATACCCATTACTTGTTAATTTAGTTCCTAAAGATAGCCATTTGTGTGTGTGTTTTTTTTTTCCATGTTGTAGTTCAAACTCTGCTTTCACACGCTTCTTCGCCCTTTGAAGCTCAAAGGTCAAGTCACTCTTTATCTTCAAAAAGTGGTGTTCTTTTAAGTCAACTAAGACTGCAGATTCGTTGAACTGTTGAGGCTACCGAGGTTCGGGTTTTGACAAAATTAAAAACAAATTGCTCCTGGCCTCTTCCTTCTCTACCTGCATTCCTTCGGCCGGCCACGCAACAGATGGTCCCATGGCGAGATGGGGACTCTGTTTCGTGATGCTTCTTGTTGCAGCTTCAGCTTCCCTCTGCAAGGCTACCAATCCTCTCTACACGCTGTGTCCAACCACTTCCAATTACACCGCCAACAGCACCTTCCAACGAAATCTCAACACCCTTTTCCTCTCCCTCTCCAGCAACGCCTCCATAAATGGCTTTACCACCGCCACGGCCGGCGAAACCCCTGATGAAGTCTACGGCCTCGTCCTCTGCCGCGGCGACGTCTCTGCTGCCGACTGTGCAAACTGCACCTCCGATGCAACCACTCAGATCCTCCAGCGATGTCCCAGCAGCAAATCATCAATTATATGGTTCGACAACTGCTTCTTGCGATATTCCGACCAGAGCTTCTTCGGAACCGTGAACACCGGGTTTAGGTACTACATGTGGAACCAGAATAACGTATCGGATCCCACGCTCTTCAATTCGCAGCTCGGAAATCTCATGGCAAACCTCTCTTCGACGGCGACGACCGATTCATCCGGCCGGCTGTTTGCTGCCGGAGAAACCAAATTCAACGACTTCCAGAAGATATATGGGTTGGTGCAGTGCACGAGAGACTTATCCAGCGATGGTTGCAGCGGCTGCCTTTCGGAAGGAATCGGGGCGATACCAGCTTGCTGCAATGGGAAGCAGGGGGGCCGGGTTCTCATGCCTACCTGCAACATAAGGTATGAAGTGTACCCGTTCTTTAACGCCTCCGCCATCAACCAGCCATCACAGTCGCCAACCGGTGTGGCTTCGCCGCCGGCCGGTCAACCGTCAGGCGTTTCTCCACCTCCTTCCAACGCGTCGACGACAGGTTGGTTCCTATTTTCCTTTCTCAACTTCTAAAGTCTGTTTTTACTTTTTCGTTTGTCTTTGTCACGTGCCTTTCTCGGAACGTTCTATCGTTATTTTTCTTTTTATTGTTTAATGATTCATCGCCCGCATGGGCTCATTGGCACACAAACTCATACTGGAATCTTGTGAATAAATTGATTTAATTTGCAAATATTACGTAGGAAGACTCAGACAGAAAAATTATAAATATTCCAGAAAGTATAAAGAAAATTAAAAGTGACAAAAAATTATAGCAGCTAGAATTTAAGCTTATACAATTGGAAAAATAAGAAGACAACAGAAGTTCTAACTTCATTCATCACGTGGCAGCCTTTTTAGCTGCCTTTTAAATAATTTCCTCTTAAACACAAAAAATTACGCAGGAAAAAGTTAAGGATATTCGCAAGTCAAATATAATTCTCATGTTCCTTTTCGGAGAAAAAAATATTAATTCTTCTATTAACTTAATGACATGCTAAATTAATCAGTGGATCGTTTTAATTGACTATGAAAAGGGTTAAGTGAGCTTTTTGAAATACATAATACCAAAGTTATTAATTAGTTGTTCTTAGTTATTGCTCAATTAACTAAATTGCGTTTTTGTAGGTTCCACAACCACAAACAAATCATCAAGAACCACTGTGATCGTCGTCTCCATCTTGGTTCCATCTGCTCTGATCCTTTGCATCCTTGCCACTGTCTTATGTATCAAGAAATCCAAGAAGAAGAACATCGTCGCACAAAGTAAGCTAGCTGTTCATAAGCACCACACAAACATACATTCAGGACCTTCCCAAGAATAACTAGATTAACGCATGCCAAACCCTTTTCTCAGGCCATCGCGATCACGAGGAACACATTGGGAGCAAGGAATCGTTCATTTTCGACTTAAGCATCATTAAAGCTGCTACCAACGACTTCTCTCAATGGAACAAGTTAGGGGAAGGTGGATATGGTCCTGTCTACAAGGTGTCGCCCCTCTCTCTCTCTATATCTCTCGCTCTACATATATGATATTATATAACACCTTACGTTGACGTAAATTTCAACAAAAGAGATAATCAGGAGTTCCTTTTTTTTCCAGGGTGAATTGCCGGATGGCCAGGAAATAGCAGTAAAAAGGCTGTCTAGCCGTTCAGGCCAAGGAGTGATTGAGTTCAAAAACGAGGTGAAATTGGTAGCCAAGCTTCAGCACAGGAACCTGGTTCGGCTTCTTGGGTGCTGCCTTGAAGAAAATGAAAAGATTCTGGTCTATGAATACGTGCCCAACAGAAGTCTTGACTACTTTTTATTTGGTGAGTCAATTTTATAGGTCATCACAACAATATGTTCCTCTTTTTGATAGCATTGCTGCGTGATGATAACGCATCTCCACGGCGAGTGGCCTGTTTTCTAAGCAAATCTCACATACAAATCAAGAAAAAATTTAGACAAAAACATCTATCATTCGTCAAATTAAGGATCTTAAGTCGGTTAGACCTAAAATCACAGTTGCGATCTTCATTTTATTTTTCCTGTCAAAAAGTCTGATCTCAAAGCAGAAAGGAAAAATCTGAGCTTATATCTATAGACATCAATTCCCAGTTATGATATGTGTAGATTAAAAGTAATCAAATGCCCCTTCGAAGAGTTAGAATAAAAATATATAAGCATGGTGTAATTATTTATTTCTTTTGATACCCTTTGAGTATTTCTTGCTACAGAGATGCCGTAACTTGTGCGGAAATAACGAAATTCTTTTGGAACTTATAAGATTTCCCCTCAACTAATTTAGAAACTAGGGGATCCCTTGATCTGTCTGATTCTGTTGAACTAAGAAACGACCTGTTCCATCTCCGAGGTAAGTACAATTTGACCCCATAGCAGATCAGACGTTCTAAGGCATGCGCGTTGACATCTGCAGCCAGGCCTACAAGCTACCCAATGGCTTTTCTACAGTCACCTAACACCTTCATTAATGGCAGTTTATGTTGCATGGACCTGGACATGTCTTAAAAGACTCCGACTCGACTTCTTTTCTAAAGGAGAACAGGGGTACATAGAGAGAGAGGACAGAGACCCACGTTATCGTTTCTAAAAGGACAAT
Source organism: Nymphaea colorata (assembly GCF_008831285.2). Taxonomy (NCBI): domain Eukaryota; kingdom Viridiplantae; phylum Streptophyta; class Magnoliopsida; order Nymphaeales; family Nymphaeaceae; genus Nymphaea; species Nymphaea colorata. The sequence goes on from NC_045148.1 coordinate 19,564,028, forward strand.
AGACTCCCTATCGTCTTTTCAAAGGATGACAGAGGGGGGAGGGGGGGGTGGGGGGGTAGAGAGACTAGCCTACCTTTGTTTTGACGGATCGTTGTCTTCTCAAACTGATGAAGCTTTCAATGCTTGCATTATTTCTAACAGACCAAACCAAAAGAATGCAATTGGACTGGCTGACAAGAGTCAAGATCATCAATGGCATTGCAAGAGGACTTCTTTATCTCCATGAAGATTCTCGACTCAAGATCATTCACAGGGACCTGAAAGCCAGCAATATACTGCTAGATAAGGACATGAATCCAAAGATTTCGGACTTTGGAATGGCGAAACTCGTGGGGTTGGATGAAACGCAGGGCAACACAAGTAGGATTGCTGGGACATAGTAAGTTCTATTTCTCAGCTTCATTGTGTTACAGTGCTTTCACAAGCGTCTGTCACAAGCTAGTGCGAAAGCTAAAGGCATATGATCTCACTTTAATTTTTGCACCAATTACAACAGTTTTAATGCCATCTGATTGCTTTTCCAGTAATTGTAAAATGGAAATCTTGTCTATAATCTTACGATTGGTACCAACCACCAATCTTTTGTCTACATCAAATTATAAATGTTATTAATTTGGTTCCCCTTGTTTGGCAGTGGCTATATGTCACCAGAATATGCCATGAAAGGCCAATTCTCAGTTAAGTCAGATGTGTTCAGCTTTGGGGTTTTGATGCTAGAGATTGTAAGCGGTCAGAAGATTTCTTCATTTTCTCAGTCACAGTATGGTCAAGACCTCCTTAGTTATGTAAGTAATGCCTTTTAAATTTTAATTCTCTAACAGATGACACATTGCATGAAAAAGCTGCTCTAAATTTATGATGGCGATGGTGGAATGCTGCAGACATGGAGACTCTGGACGGAAAACAAGGCAACAGAACTACTGGACGAGACATTGAGAGAGTCATGCCAAATGAGGGAAGCAGTGAGGTGCATCCATGTCGGGTTACTATGTGTTCAAGAGGATCCAGCGCTTAGGCCAACAATGTCCTCAGTTGTTCTCATGCTTAGCAGTGGTTCTTTTACACTTGTTGCTCCTTCAACTCCAGCTTTCTTTGTGGGCAGAAGCCCAATGGAGTTTGGGTCCATCTCCACTGGTTCATCTGTTGAAACAACAAAATTAGATGCGTCAAAAGGTGGCTCAAGAGCACAATCCATTTCTAGTGCTGACTTTTCCAAGTTAGATGCCAGATGAAGTGCTTCCCCACATCTACGCCTATTACTCATTCGAACCTTTTTATTTCAAATTTGTTGTTTCTAGCAGAGCAAGAGATAACTTGACGAGTGTATTTGTTTGACGTTGTATTTTTTTCCTTAAATTGGTTATAACGTACCACATAATAATGATAAACAGTATTTTCCAGTAGCTAATTGGTACGTCTTTTAAACCTTTGAATCTGCTGATACTAGAGGATGTAGAATCCTTCGTTACAGAGATGGTGACTGAGAAGCGGCCGTGGTATAGGTGTTTATCATCATGCAGCGTCAATGACAACGTGTATTCAACACAGAAATTATGACTAAATCTGCGACTAATATCAAGCGTCATATTACTTGCTTCAAAGTTCCCTTGGGAGCTGCTTGGCAATAGGAACTGCTTGTCACTGTTCCATGAATCCTATCATAAGAATTGGGACACGTTCATAGAACATTGTGCAGATTCATGTTGCCATATCACGCTTGAGAAATAGAAAAGCACTAAGAAATCATCTGCCTGATCTGCCGGCCAACCGAACCATATAGGAGTGAATGAGAACTCTGCAGGTAATTTGTAGGACAGCTGTAGGAGCTGAAAAAGTTCTGCCCCTTGAAAGGCCACTGAAGTGCTGCTCAATCAAGTGCCACGTACATGATAGTCAGGTGTTCAGCACGATCGAAAGTGTCATCTGTGAACCCACAACAGATTGAAGTAAAAATTGATTGTGGCATGTATTGGCGTACTGATCAACAAATTTAATTCTACGTCACTAAAATACTCCAAGCTTTTCTAAATAATCTACAAAGGCATATATGCTATATTAACAAAAGACTCTGTATTCCTCTCAACCGTCTCCTCAGAGTTTCGAGTTAAAAAGAATTTGTGAACCACTAGAGTTGAAAAGAGCGATTCATGGAGTGGAAGGGAATGAGTTGGGGGCTGAACCCACTCAGATAAGGGCATGCCAAGTGCCACTGACGTACCTGATTTTAGGTTAGCTTTTTTCTTCCTTTGAAATTTGCCTTGACTGCACATTCAATCAAGCAAGTTTTGTGATTACCAAGCTTTGTGATTACCAAGGATCGGCTTTGACAAAATAAAAAAACATTTTGCTTTCGGCCTCTTGCTTCTCTACCTGCATTCTCTAGCCAAGCAACAGATCGTCCCGGCGAGATGGGGACTCTGTTTTGTGATACTTCTTGTTGCAGCTTCAGCTTGCCTTTTTGCAAGACTACCAATCCTTTCTACACGCTGTGCTGTGCCCAACGACTTCCAATTACACTGCCAACAGCACCTTCCAACGAAGTCTGAGCACTCTTTTCCTCTCCCTCTCCAGCAACGCCTTCATAAACGGCTTTTAGCACCGCCACGGGGGCCGAAAGCTCTGTTCAAGGCTATGGTCTAATCCTCTGCCGCAGCGAGGTCTCCATTGCCGACTGCGCAAACTGCATCTCCGATGCAACCACCCAGATCGTCCAGGCGATGCCTCAGCGGCAAATCATCAACCATATGGTTGGACAACTGCTTGTTGCTATTTTCCGATCAAAGCTTTTTCGGAACCGGGACATTGGGTTTAGGTTGTACACATATGTGGAACTCGACGAATCCCACGTAGGGAGGTAAACGGATCGGATTCGGATCAGATATACTCTTTATTATATTCGACTTTTCGGATATACATATTTTCGGATTCGAATTCGGATGAAATAAAATCTAAAAAATATCCGAATCCGATCCGAATCCGACTTTTAAATCAAAATCTGGTTCCGAATCCGAATCCGACTTTAAAAATCCGAAATCCGATTAAAATCCGAATCCGACTTTTTATTTCAATATCCGATTTCAATCCGAATCCGATTTTTTATTTCATTATCCGATTTCAATCCGAATCCGATTTTTTATTTCATTATCTGATTTCAATCTGAATCCGACTTTTTATTTCATTATCTGATTTCAATTCGAATCCGACTTTTTATTTCATTATCCGATTTCAATCCGAATCCGACTTTTTATTTCATTATCCGATTTCAATCCGAATCCAAATTTTATATTTAAAGATCCCATTCTGATGTAAAGACTTTCAAATTTGACATCCAAAACTAACTTTTAAATTGCTAAAAAAATTCATTCCACCACTTCTTTCTCACAGCTCAAGTAAGGGCCCACAAGGTAATATCTAAAACATTATCACTACAATAGCTGCACATTCTACCTACCTAGCAAAATATCATGTATTTTTTTACCAAGTGCCTCCATGGATGTTAATTACCAATGTTCTTTTAAAAACAAAAAAGAAAACAAAAAAATGCCTAAAGCATAAAGCATAAAGGGCGACGAGCCAGACTGCCTAATAAGTTTCCATTAAATATTTAGGCATCTGCAAAAAACTATACAGTCTGAAGCTTTCAATATATACACTTGAACTGTTATAACATACAAATGAAAGTAATTGGTGAGAAAGACACAAAAACCTTAATTCTCAAAACAAAACTATGATATGAATACAAATTTCAAAAAATTGTACTTTGTTGTTTGTTGATGCAACAAGAGACTAGACCTTCACATCTTCAATAATAAAAAAAAAATCATCATATAGTTCAAGCTTACAAAATTTTTCTTTCAATGCCTTCATTTGTGACAAAGGATATGACTTTTCTGTTTGGATATATTAAGGTCCTGAGGATAATGATATCAAATTAACCTGCATTATGCAAATGAAAACTTTAATTAAATAAACATCTTAGACTCACTTGACACATAACTCTAGGTTTTAATTGATTTAATGAAAACAGATAAATATAAAAGAATATATATCTCTAATTTACGATTCAGTTTCAATGTATGCAGATGCAAATGGTGCTTCCTCTTCAGGTAAAGGTGTAGGCAAATCGAAATCATCTAACAAAAGAATAAAATAAGCAACACAAAAATATGTTTAAAAACATTAATAATAAGTAAATTACCTTCAGCCTTATCTCGCAACCAAGCTTGTGCACAAATCAAAGCCTCCACGGTCTTGCAACCTAATCTACTTCTGTATAAATCAAGAATACGTCCACCTGTACTAAATGTTGACTCTGATGCAACAGTTGATATAGGAAGAGCCAAAATATCACATACCATTCTAGATAACACAGGGTATTTAGGTGCATTGACTTTCCACAAAGTCAAAATGTCAATTGGATTGTTTTTTGGGTAAATGAGCTCTTCCAAATACAATTCCAAATCTGATTTTCTATGTTGGCTTTGTGATGATTCTTTAAGAAAGTCATCTAATGCACTTGTTCTAGGCTTCTTATTGAAAGAAACCTCAATCAAAGAAGTCGAAGTAGATGCTTCATTATCCTTCTCAACATCAACAATGTAACCAGTACCAGCAGAGAATGTCTTGAATGCATAAGTAGCTTTATATTCATCATAAAGATCACAAAGATAATTCTTAATTGCAGAAACAAGTACATATGCTTCATCTTTATAAAATTGCCTATAGTAAAACTCAATTATTTTCATCTTATAATGAGGATCAAATACCACTGCAACTGCTAAAATTAAATTGCATATATCCTAATACTTGTCAAACTTTGTTTTCATCCTCATTGCCATATTTGAAAGGCAAATATCTGAACTTGAACACATTTTTTCAATTTCTAACTTTATCTCACAAAACTCTTTAAAGAAGATATTGGAAGTTGGACACTTGACTGCAGAAATGACATTAGTAGCATCATAAAATACCTTCAAACTGTTATGGATAATAGTAGCCTTCTTCCACTCGTCCTTTGTCGGTCTGAAATGATAGTGACGATCAAGTTCTTCAAAACGACCAAAAGCTTTTTTATATTGTAAAGCTACATCAAGCATAAGAAATGTTGAGTTCCATCTAGTTGAAACATCAAGGCACAACTTTTTTTCACAAGTAACTTTGACATGACGCACTGCTCGATCAAAAATTTCACAGCGAGCTGGAGATGCCTTAATATATTTTATGTTTTCTTTGATCTTGTCAATCACATCATTTATTTCTTTGATACCATCTTGCACAACCAAATTAAGAATATGAGCAGCACATCTAAGTTGAAAAAATTTTCCATTACAGACAAGTGCATCCTTTTCAAGAAGTCACTCTATCAATTTTGTAACCATGATATCATTTGTCGAACAATTATCTAATGTAATTGAAAATAACTCGCGATCAATATTCCATTTTAGTAAACAATCTTTGATGACTGATGCAAGTCTTTCTCTTGTATGAGGTGTTTCAACCATAACAAAATTGAGAACTTTCTTTTTTATTTCCCAACTATTATCAATATAATGTGCAGTCAAACATAAATAACCACATTTTTGACAAGACGAAGTCCACATGTCAGATGTAAGACTAATCCTCCCATTAGTCTTCTCCAAAATAGTACGTAATTTTGTCATTTCATCTTCATAAATATGTATGCAATCTGATCTAATAGTGTTACGTGACAATAACTTAAACTGTGGTTGTAATCCTTTAACAAATTTCTGAAATCCAGAATGACCAACTATACAAAATGGATATTCATGAAGAATAATCATATTGGCTAAATCCTGTCGATTTTTATCTGAATCAAACTTGAAAGTACCAACAGTACATTTTTCATTCTTTTCACAAAAAACCAGACGTTGTTGACATGATTCTAAGTTAGGCCTTTTAGGATATAATTTTAAATTATTCTTCAAACGTGAGGTGCCCATCTTACTATTGCAATCCATAGATACTTTACAGTGTTGACAAATAGCACGTTGAATACCTGATTCATTTATTGTCCTGCTGAACTCTTTCCATACCGCTGATCTTAGTGACTTGGTTTTCGTAGATATGTCAACTTCTATATTGTTAGCAGAGACGGAACTAGAAGCATTGGCACCTGATGTTGTAGAATCCATAATCTGCATATAAAAAATAGAAAACTTTAACTAAACCATTCGAAAGCAAAAAAATGGGAAGAAAAAGGAGAAGGAGGCACAAAACCATACCAAAAGTACTAGAGAAATGCAAATGCCAAAACAACTATTTGAAACTACAAAACCATACCAACAAGTGCAGCCAACCAAAAGCAGGCACATGCATAAAAATAGAAAGTGACATGTCATATTTTGCATATTTCATAAACAACAAGTTTTCCTTTCATAAACCCTCGGTCATATAAGTCAGTATTTAAGTTGGAAACTGAAGATGCCGCATAAGTGACTCCTGCTATGGCAGATAGGAGAAAATGTGGAACTATGGAAACTGCATATATGATTGCACTTTACTTCTAACAATAAAGCATCATTTAGCTCCTTGGGAATTGGGAAGTAAGTTCCATCCATTGGGATCCCACGTCATCATCCACGACCTTGCTGAGACCAAAATCAGTCACTTTTCAATTAGCTCCATCTCGCCTTTCACTAGTTTTCACTGCAAGCAAGTGTGGAATTATCAAGGCATAAATGAAACGCGTCCCTATGAACACTACCTATGTGGTAAATACACGTGGTCCAAAGTCTCCGTGTGTAAGAATCCATCACCACTCCACCACTCCACCACTCCACCACGCTCTGTTCAACAGATTAATAAAAAGAAAAGAAGAGAGAAAGAGAGAGAGAGGAGAAGGACCGTGGGTTGGAGAGAGGCTGAAGCAGCTTTGGCATGTGATACGCCACCATCCCCATGGGTTGGAGAGAGGCTGAAGCAGCTTTGGCATGTGATACGCCACCATCCCCGTGGGTTTCTGCGTCGCCATTTCTTTCTTCCTCCCTCTGTTTCTCTTTTCCCCTTTCAGATGAAAGTGTGAATGGAAGGAAGCACGCCAGCACCAATGGTCCCCTTCTCCTCTCTCTCTTTTCTGCTGCTCCAACTCAGAGGCCCTCACTGTCGTGTATTATTAACTTTATATCTATCATCGGTCACTAAACTATTTTGAAAAGGATTGTGTATAAATTCATTTGAGACGATATAATGCAGGCTCATAACTCATAAGCAAGTTTGCATCCATTGGGATCTAAGTTCCATCCATTGGGATCCCACATCGTTGTTGGCAGTAGAGCAGAAAATTTGAGTTATGAGCACATCATTGGGATCCCACATCATCATCCTCATCAAAAAGAACATTTCCAGGGTTCAAATCATAGTGAATAATCTTTTGTTGGCAGTAAAGCAGAAAATTGACTGCAGAACGAATGACCAAAAAAGGCAGATTATGCGATGAAGATATTTTAGGGAAAAAAGGGTATCAGAGGATCACAAAGAAATTGAGGTGGAGAGGAGAGATGTAATCGGTGGGGAAAATGAAAATCATTATACTGAACGTGCGTCTTTCAAGAAAATGAAATCATATATTCATGAAAAGGAACAAAACCTGGAAATGTTCTTTTTGATAGAGAGAGTGGGAACCAAATCTGATACATTATTTTTTATTAATCGTATATATGGTTTTTTTATGAGCTAAGAAAAGCAAATGCAGGACAAGAAGACCTACGAAACAGAGATAAGGCTTTCATATTTCTAGCATGACAGTAATCTCAACTTCTCAACGTTGTTGACAAGATAATAAACATGTTACTTCATCATCAGTGCCAGCGAGTGGTAGAACATCACCAGCCATGGAGTTCCAAGCAACCACATCCCTCTGCGGCATCTTCTCAGACACTTGGTATGCACTGTCCAAGCATCCACATTTGCTATACATATCAATCAGTGCAGTTACAACAAATACGTTGTTCATTTGTAATCAAATAAAACCAAAGTGCATCATCTTCCGACTTCAAACAAACATCTCGACTAGAAGAAAGAATGCCACAAGCAAACAAATCAAAACCAGAGGCAAGAAAAAGCTTTAGGGGAGAGCAGCATTACCTTAGTGAGTTGGCGATGATAAGGGCGAGCACTTTCAGGACGAAAAGGTCGAGTCTCCTCCCTTTTGGTACTGCACCGATTACACTGTGGACAACAACTTCGACCACAACCTGCGCCGCCCGTTCGCCTCCCTGCCCCTGAAAGCCAATGTTTCCCTCACCAGCTTCTACAATGCCACCGAGGGAAGGAAAGCCGACCAAGTCACCTGACTCACCTCAAAATTTTTTTGTTTTGATCCTGAACGCAGCGTGAGAGAGCGAGAGGGAGAAGAAAAGAGGGGAAGAATGGCAAGGGTTATTCTTCGAAACTTTGGTGCAGGGAGGAACGGTGCAGGGAAGGAAGAACGTCAAGCAATTCTTTTCTTTTTTTTGTTTCCATTTTTGTTTTTCCTTTGAGCCGTAGGAAAGAAGAAACGACACCCACCAATCATCTTCAATAACGTTCATTTAACAACCAATAAAAACGATTGCTTTTACAAGCAAACAAAATGGGCCGGAAGCTTCATTTTCATTTTAAATTTGATCAACTTAAATTGAACTTCAAGGAAAAACTATGGTTTTTTAATTTCGTCCAACCTATAGATAGTTGAAAATTGTAATATAAGTAATTTAAAAAACTATGGTTTTTTAATTTCGTCCAACCTAAACAAAGTTGAAAACTTCAGAACATATACTATATAAGTAATTTAATAATATGACATTCTAACTGGACTCGGGTGTAAGTCGGAGCCGCACCCATGTTCGGTGCGCACCCGACTTGATGCGACGCGGGTGCGACATCAAAATAAAAGAGTTCGGGTGACTCACTGCTAAAAAAAAATTTTAAAATTATTTTTTGGCTTCATTTTAAATTTTAAAACTATAGTTTGACTTTGGCAAGGAAACAACTTCTAAGCATATAGTATATAAAAAAGCTATTATTTGATATATCAGATAATTTATTAAATCGAACAATTTGTTATTTTGCTACTAGTTAAAGTTTTTGTTTTCGAATTTGTAAATTATGTATTATATATCAAACACCTACGACTTTTGGATAAGAATTTATTTGATAAATAATTTTTTTATGAGTATAGCAGATTTTTTATATTAAATATATTTATTTGCGATTATGCAAGTGGAGAAGCTTTCAACTAAAATGAATATCATAATGCGTTTAAGATTTTCTATCAACTTCTATTATTTTACGAGTTTAGCAGTTTATTTGCTATCAACTTTTTTTTCATAAGTGACATACATGCCAATAGTTTTTCTTGAGACCTTTACTTTCTTAAATATATAATATAGCTATACTTGAAACCAATTTGACATAATAGTCTATTAAAATTTATAGCTTTAAAAAATGTCTTTTTCATATTTTAAAAATTCTCATTTTTTGAATTTTTTGATTGAAGTTTTTTTTATTATTTTTAATTAAATAAATATATTATTTAAGATTTCCTGCTAAAATACACGATGAAGAACCTTTCCTGCTTTCGTTATCAAAATTGTGAACATTGAACATTAATTGGTTTATTTGTAACGAATTATTTCAAATAACAATGTCCGATCGGATAATACTTGTTAAGATTTCCTGCTTTGGTGTAACGAATAACATATTTTAAATTGACTAAACTATTATTTCATGATGATCAGTTGATCACTTATTGTCAATTATTAAATCGTGACACCCATATTATTTATCATTAAAAAATATTATTTAACTTCTCTTTTTTCTCATTTTATTGAGTTAATTAAAATAATTTGTGTTACACCCGTAAAAAGAGTGTTTAATAATATAAAATAATTTATTAATCCTCTTAACTTTATTACTATAATTATTCTTTACATAAAATTTTATAATTACTCCAATGATATGTAAGATAGTTTATTAAATCGAACAATGTGTTGTTTTCTTAATAGTTAAAGGCTTTTGTTTTTAAATTTGTGAATTATGTGTTATATATGAAATATCTAAGACTTTTGGACATATTATATGATTATACAAAATGATTTACTTGATTAATTGAATAAATAATTTTTAATTTCATAAATTAAAACTTTTTTATGTGTTCAAGACTATTTGTGATTAATTTTCATATTTTTTAAACTACTAATTTTATTGAAATTTCCTTATAAAAGTTTTTTTTATTATTATTATTAATTAAATAAATACATTATTTAAGATATCCTATTTAGTTGATGCCTTAACTATAATAGTTTGCTTGTTTACAGAAAAACGTTTAATTAAATATAATATTAATTATTATTTTATTAGTTTTATATGATATAGTTTTAAATAGTTTAAGTTAAATTTCATAAATAGTTTATATCATTATATGCAACTTCACAAAAACAATCAGCTATTAATCAGATTATATCTTCATATAAAGTTTATAATATATATACATCATAACTTTAAGTTGGTGCGCTTGGTTAAACCTTTTGGCTAACCATTCACAGGTCTCTACTTCAAAACGTGGGGTCACCAACTCAATCTTAGATTCGGATTCAGATATCATCGGATTCGGATGTTGGAGTCACCAACTCAATCTTAGATTCGGATGCCAGCACTTCACTTGCGGATTCGGATATATCACGGTTCGGATTCGGATATACTTGTTAAGATGGTTAAGTGTCCGATCGGATATTTACTTAAAACCGAATCCGAATCCATATCCGATCGGATAAGATGGTTCAATATCCTTAAAACCGAATCCGTATCCGATCGGATGTTACTTCTTAAATCCGAATCCGATCCGATTTCTCAATCGGATGTCAAATTACTAACCATATCCGATTTTTTACAAGCGATTTGACATCCCTAGATTCCCACGCTCTTCAATTCACAGCTCCTGAACAGCGTCACTTATATCAGCATACTTTTATAAGGCTTGGAGAAAAGAGTCCTAAAATTAGTATTCCTTAATAATGAGCATGCTTTACTTTTTATCGATCCAAAAGCAGATGAAATTGCACTGCAAACTCACCATTAATGTTTCAGATTAAGGTAGTTGAATATTAAAGACCCTAATTTAATGTATAATGCTTCAAATTCATTCTCAACATACATTTTTTTTTTGCTTTCCGGCTCATTCGTAATAATTTTAAAGATTACATTCATCATTAATTTAACTGGTCATTAATGTGGTCATTCTAGACGTAGGTCATCCAGATTTGGTAGATCCAAAAAGAGGGTGTTCTTATCCTTTTATCATCTTAAGAAAATTCTTATTATTTTCAAATATTATTGGTAGACAAACAATGTTTTCACATTGTGTAACGTTGTCTTCCAACTGTAGATAATTTATTTTTGAATAACCATCCGTTAAGGACCTTTGGTCTGGTCTACCTTCATTTTTTGTCAGGTCTACCTTTATTTTTCCCTTGGTCCACTTTTGGTGAGTCAACCCAATCTGAAACAAATTGTAAGTACTCTAGATCGTAAAAAAGCAGCTCATTCTTGAATGTGGATCACTTGATCTTATTCAAATACAAAATATGTCCCACAACCATACACATAAATTAATACAAATATAGTGCGTTCGGCATGTTTCCCATTTTTTTGAAATTATTCGTTTATCTAACCAAAGTTTTTTTTTTCTTTCAATTGAGGTAAGCTCAAACCCAACCTGTCCTCTATAATTAGAGGACAGCACCATGTGAAGTATCAGTCGAGAACATAGCAGGACGGGATCAACTTCGGGGTTTGGACTTTGAGTAGGGCCACCCGGCACTATTCGATTATTTTTTATAATTTTTTATAATTTTTATTTGATAATAATATATATATTATTATTAAAAATATATTTTATTTAAAAACTTTTATTTTATATTTAAAAAATATTTTTTATTTTAATCAGACCGACTCAAGCTTGGGCTAAGGTTTTAGGCGTTAGGCCAATCCAAGCCCGACCCTTTATCAGGCTGGGCCAACCTGATGCCTAGGTCTAGTTATTTCTATACCATACTTCTTCTTTTCTTGTAATATAGTATTTTTTTTTCTTTACGTATTTTTCATGCGATAATGTGCATAACATATTTACTCTTCGTTTTAGGATATAATCATAGTTCCTTTATTTGTGAATATTTTTGGAGAGAGTCTTAGTCCCATAGATGCTTTATGACTTGCATATTGTCACTGAAGTGTCACTGAGTGTAGGCCGGGATATAAAAGGATGGGATTTAATTATTATTATCATATCAAACAATTAATACTTGCTTGCTCTTGGACACGTACCAAAATGCAAATCGGACTTTAGCAAATCCAAATTTGATGTCAGAGCACCGATCCGAAATATCATACTGATAATCGAACGAATTAGATTCATAGCGGAATAATATTCCAACTTTTGCAGTATCCCTAGGTGCCCACAGGACTAAACTTCGATCTGTTTCATTGTCCTTACCTTATCCGATATCCAGGGGCCGTTTGGCGTATACAGGTGGATTTTGGATCTCGTGATCTGGGTAGTCATTATCTCGTTCCCGTGGACTCTTTAGGCAGACGAAAGAGATGTATGTTACGTATTTGATCCCGAGACGATTATGTCATGGACTGACTTCAACTTCGACTTAACAGCAATAATCATATAGCTAAACCAACGCTTGCAGGAATTTATTTCACCAACTGAAATGAAATGTGACAAAACCATAACATTGGAGGAAGAGGAGGTTCTGGTGAGAAGCAATCGTGAACAACTGGAGTCCGTCACAGTGCTGTCCACAACAACAAACAAGAAGAACAAACAAATGCACTCGCAGAACACATATGAGAAAAACGAAGAGTTTACTTTCGCAGTCTGCACATAGAAACCGAACATGATCTGCCCTAGCTATTTGTAACTACGACGGCATCATTAGCAGCCAATATGTCGACACCAAGGCAAGAGTGATGACGGTGATCATAGACACAGATGTTGCGCTTGAGTAGCTCAGTTTGTCTGCATGGAGAAATTCTTGCAGTTAGCTAGAGAAAGAGAGAGAGAGAGAGAGAAGGCTTTAACCAAACAACAAGTAATAAAAAAGAAAGGTAAATGCAGCAAAAGAGAAAAATAACAAAAGAAACCACGAGCAAGAAACATGCACAAACAAAAAACTGAAGCAAAAACAAGAGGAAGAGGGACTAGCCTGACGTAGTGTTAAATGACCCATTTGATGAAGGACTTGGAGGTTCCGGAGGGGGTGAGTCGAATGGAGGAGATGGGCTTGGGCTTGAATTTGATGGGGATGGCGAATTGGACGGAGGAGACAGGCTTACAGTTGGGGTGCCAGCATAAAAGAGCTGGGTATCATACCTCACACGGCAACTTCCAGTGACAATTTCACAGCCGTGTGCATTCTTGCAAGTAGTTTGGATTAGGGAGGTGGTGTTATCCAAGCACAGCTTGCAATCGGCAAGGCTGGTGTCCCAGGTGCACTGCACTAGCACGTATATCGTCTGTAGATCGCTATAAGGGATGTATCCCGTCACAAACATGAGCCTTGAAAGGTCTATTGTTGCTAGATAGGTGAGATTCTTCAGCAGACTCCCCAATTTCTCGTTGAAGACTTTAGGGTCAATCACTTTGTCAGCAACCCAATACCAAAAACCAGAATCCTCAACATTGAGGCGAGCAAAGAATTTGGTGTTGGAGTAGCGGAGCTGGCAATTTTCATACCATATGATGGCATCGACTGCGCTGGGACAGTATGTGTCGACGACTGCTTGAGTGGAATTGTGGATGCAAGCCTTGCAGTCTTCCTGATCAATGTCGCCCCTGCACTGAACCAGGCCATACACTCTGTCCAATCCTTGGCCCCAGGTGGCAAAGCCAAAACCAATGGGAGGAGCAAGGTTTGTCAAGGTGAAGAAGACCCTGCGCATGTTCGCTTCAAACTTGCTTCCTGCCGTGTAATTCACAGCGGCGTTGCAGCGGCTGTTGATGTAGTCATTGCTGCTTATTGCACGGTCGACAAGGAAGAACAGGAGGAGGAGGGTGAAGCCAACCTTCAACAACCTTTGCCCCATGACAGAGTAAACCATATCTATTTCCGCCTGTTAGGGACAGTGGGAAGAAGTCTTCGCTAGATGGAGGGGAGCTTTGGTTATGTCTGTGTATCCAAGGATGCACTGGCGGAGGCAGAAATTTTTGGTTAATGGACACTATTTTAGAAGTTCTCATTCTTTTAAGCGGCACATGGTTACATATAAATAAGCATATGCGATTGCAAGACAACTAGATAATATGTCACAATAAAATCCAGTTGAATTATAAAAATCAGTTTTTGAATCGGCAAGGCTGAACAGGTCGTTGCGAATGGGTTAAAAATATTCAGAAGATCATTTTGCAAAAGTAAATGGAAAACATATAAAAATTATTAAAATAACGAATTAAAAGATTAGTTAAAATTGAACGGATGGCACTCTTCAATTAGCCATGGAATCAAATGCCAGCTTAAAAGGAGAAATCTAATGTAAAACGATGTAAGGAGTGAAATATTGCAATAATCATCGCCCAGTAATCTCTCGTTAATCAGAACAAGTTTCTGCGGCAGAATAACAAAGAGGTCTAAGAAGCAGCACCGAAGGGTGTTTAGCTGCCTGCGCGCACGACTCCTCCAGCTAATAGGACTGATAGATAGGAAGACAGTGCGTCCCTTGAGAGTAGGCACCAAACCGATGACTTGCTTGATATGAATACCAAAGACCGACTTCCTCGTGTCATTTAGATTGTGAGTGGCCTTGGATATCATTCGATATAAATCCACTCACCATCGCCGGGCGGCGGCGGAACTGTCTCACCATAAAAGGCCTGGTTCCTCAATTTCCAGACCATCCCCACAACCTTGGGGAATAGACTGCCAAACTGCCGCGAGCCATCCTCTTTTAAAGCTTGCAGTCTTCCATTTAATGGAAGCCTCTTTCAGATCTGGGGGCATTTGGATTTCTTTCTTAAATTTTCGGCCCAACCACTTCCATAGTTTCATTGAGTAACTACATTGAATGAATAAGTGCGGTGTATATTCCTCGTCTGATTTACAGAGAATGAACAGATTCGCCAACGACACTTGAAATCTTTGTGTGTTGTTTAAAAGTCGGTTTAAGTGCAATACTTGGTCACATGTCATTGCCTGCTTTGGCATTCAGTGTCCTCCATCTAAAATTTTGTTATGTTGAATTCTTATGGTGGTTGGGAAGTCGGTTTCCTTATAAGGAGTTATAATCTTGCTGGTTATTAGGTTTCAATTATGGTGATTTGGAGTGCTATAATTCTCCATCGACTGGAAAAAGGTTAATGCCACCTCTATCAGAGTTCAGTTGCAATCGGTATATAGTTGTGATGAGTGGGTATTTCACCTTTAAATAGAGAGATTATCACTTGCCTCCTTAGGTTAAAATACATGTTTCTTACATATTTTAAAGAAAATGACGATTATTTTCTTGAAACGTTGCTAGCTAGATTGTACTTTGTCAGAATGTTATTCTCTAACAGTAGGACGCGAGAAGATGAACCGTTGAGTGGTTGTGCAATCTAGCAGTGTTTCAAGAACCTTTTCCACTTAGCATTGCAATAAGGTAGCATGTCATTGCCTGGTTTGGCATTCAGTGTCCTCCGTCTAAAAGTTTTGTTGTTTGTTTGTGTGGGAAGTAAAAGTTGAGGCACGAGTGAAAGTTGTACAATTGGTTTACATAAAAGAAGCTGTCTAGTTGGAAGGCAAAACTGGTTATGTGCAAAGGAGTGCAATGGGGAATGTGCAAGCGCGAAAAATTGGTCCACAGGAGTGGCAATGAT